>NC_056726.1:1595112583-1595205083 GCF_019279795.1 Protopterus annectens | reverse complement strand
CATAAATTCCAACGCCTTGGATCAACTTATTCACACCCCCACCAGGGGCAGCAATATCCTAGACCTGGTCATTGCCAACATGGGAAACCGGTGTTCCACACCAGAGGTCAGTTCCTCGTTGGTCAGATCCGACCACAAGCTAATCAGCCTAGACATCCACATCCTACCCCCAGCCCCAATTAGGGAAACCATCGTAAAAAACTTCTCAAAAGCCAACTTCACACTTCTTAAGACAGAAGTGGCAAACTTCATGACACCCATGCAGACGGACAATAGAGGTATGACTGCTGAATCCTACACAAATGCACTTTATAAGCACTTACACGAGTGTATGGATCATGCTATCTCTAATAGAACCAAGATGTTATCCTCTAAAAAAAGGAAGCCAATCTGGTGGACCTCTGCCATAAACAAACTCTACAAAAGAAGAAAGAAACTGTTGCAAAAAAGAGTAAAATCCCATGACTGGAGAAACTCGCTGGTCAACCTCAGTAAGAAGCTGAGATCCCTCATAAAATCCTCCAAAGCTAGTTATGAAAACAAAATTGCCACTGACTCTAAAGACAACCACAAAGCATTCTATAGCTATGTCAAGAATCTAAATGGGAACACTCAGATCTGCTCTGAGTTACAGCATAATGGCACTAAATATACAGAACCAACTGATATTGCCAACATCCTAGCAGATAGGTTCAGTGCTAACTTTACCCCCCTCTCACCCCCTAGAGGGCCCATCTCTATACCTGAAGAATGCAAAGTTCCTATAATCACGGCTGCACAGGTAAAAAACACACTCTCCAAAGCCAAGAACACAGCATCCATGGGACCTGACAATATCCCAGGCTGCGTTCTACACGAACTACAGAATGAACTGGCACCCTACCTAAGTACCATGTTCAATCATAGCCTCACCTCAGGCTTTGTATCCACTGAATGGCACACCGCGACAGTTATCCCACTCCACAAAGGGGGAGCCACGACGGATCCCAGGAACTACCGCCCCATTAGCCT
Organism: Protopterus annectens; assembly: GCF_019279795.1. Taxonomy (NCBI): domain Eukaryota; kingdom Metazoa; phylum Chordata; order Ceratodontiformes; family Protopteridae; genus Protopterus; species Protopterus annectens. Next base: position 1,595,204,072 of record NC_056726.1, on the reverse strand, counting down.
GACGAGCCTGGTCTGCAAGGCCATGGAATGTATCATCATGGAACTCATAAACAAAGACATTAGTAATCTCCAAACTCTGGACACTACACAGTTTGGATTTGTAAAAGGCAGATCATGTCTCCTAAACGTGATTGACTTCTTTGAAGCAGTCACCAAAGCCATAGATCAGGGTAAAATGGTTCACACAGCTTATCTAGATCTCGCCAAGGCTTTCGACACCATCCCCCACTCTGGAATTATAGATAAGCTCACTAAACTAGGTATAAATCCCTATGTCACAAGATGGGTTGCCAACTGGCTCATGGACAGAACCCACACTGTGAAAGTAGCGGATTCCAAATCCGACATCAGACCAGTGAGAAGTGGAGTACCACAGGGTTCAGTCCTGGGTCCTCTCCTGTTTAGTATGTACTTCTCTGAAGTGCAGACCAACACAGAAGGTCTTTGGCTAACAAAGTTTGCAGATGACTGCAAACTAGGAGCCATAATTGAAACTCCTAATGATGTGGACAAACTACAAAAGGGCCTCAATGAGACAGATACCTGGTGTCAAAGCCATGGCCTGAAGCTCAATGCTAAAAAGTGTATTGTCATCCCCTTTGGTAAAAACTCTGTACCCATGAACTACCACATAGCTGGTAGTCTACTTAATGCCGAAAATGTGATAAGAGACCTTGGGACACAGGTGGACAGTAGTCTCTCCTTTGATAATCACATCGCCACAGTGGTCAGGAAATCCTTCTACGTGGCTCATCTCATCACAAAAGGATTCTCATCCAGAAAAAAAGAGGTCAGTGTTCCCCTCTACTCATCACTCATTAGACCCATTATAGAGTACAACGCCCCTTTTGGTATGTACCTCACAAGACATCTACAACAACTGGAAAGATCACAGAAATACCTCACAAAGAGGATTACTGGCCTCAAACATATGCCCTATGCAGACCGTCTCAAAAAACTACAGCTTTACTCCATCGCATATCGCCTACTCAGGGGCGATCTCTGCCTAACATACAAAACTATGTCAAACCCAGAGCTGTTGGACATGCTCCACTTAAAGAAATCCCAATCCCTCCGAGCTACACGCTCTAGGGACCTTAACCTTGTCACCACAATAAACAGAACATGCTGGAAGGATAGATTCCTGTCCCAGAGACTTCCCATACTCTGGAACAGACTACCTATCTATGTCAAACAGAGCTCCTCATTAGCACTCTTCAAGAAAAATCTTGATGATTGGATGTGAAATGGGAAATTCACCCTGGGGATCACTTCTGTGGCTCTGCTCGACAGGGGCATAGGAAAATAATTTTCTTGGGTGGAGAAAGCCAGGGTACATTTTTTGGCTAGGCTTGTATGGGCCCTAGGGCCGATAGCCTAGTACCTACCTATGAACCTATATATATATATATATATATATATATATATATATATATATATATATAGATATAGATATATATATATATATATTTATATATATATATATATATATATATATATATATATATATATATATATATATACAGAGAGAGAGTCATTATATTTACCTTTAACTCAAAACACAACACAACACTTTCATATACATATATATATATGTATATATATATATATATATATATATATATATATATATATATATACAGAGAGAGAGAGTGATTATATTTACCTTTAACACAAAACAGAACAACACAACACTTTCATATACATACATATATATATATATATATATATATATATATATATATATATATATATATATATATATATATACAGAGAGAGAGAGAGAGAGAGAGAGAGAGTGATTATATTTACCTTTAACACAAAACACAACACAACACTTTCACATACATATATATATATATATATATATATATATATATATATATACATACAAAGAGAGAGAGTTATTATATTTACCTTTAACACAAAACACAACAACCCAACACTTTCATATACATACATACATATATATACATATATATATATATATATATATATATATATATATATATATATATATAGAGAGAGAGAGAGAGAGCGATTATATTTACCTTTAACACAAAACACAACAACACAACACTTTCACACACACATATATATATATATATATATATATATATATATATATATATATACAGAGAGAGAGAGAGTGATTATATTTACCTTTAACACAAAATACAACAACACAACACTTTCACAAATATATATATATATATATATATATATATATATATATATATATATATACAGAGAGAGAGAGCGATTATATTTACCTTTAACACAAAACACAACACAACACTTATATATATATATATATATATATATATATATATATATATATATACTGAGAGAGTGAGAGCGATTATATTTACCTTTAACACAAAACACAACAACACAACACATTCACATATATATATATATATATATATATATATATATATATATATATATATACAGAGAGAGTGATTATATTTACCTTCAACACAAAACACAACAACACAACACTTTCACATACATATATATATATATATATATATATATATATATATATATATATATATATATATATATATACAGAGAGAGAGAGAGAGAGTGATTATAATTACCTTTAACACAAAACACAACAACACAACACTTTCGCATACATACATATATATACTGGCTGAATCTAAGTTGACAAAGCTTTTTATGTTTTGTGACGAGGGTGTTATCAAGCTGTGCAATACTTATTTTACAGGTTCATGGGTTCATAGGTGTGAACTAGGCTAATGGCCCTGGAGCCTTTACAAGCCTAGCCCATAGAAGTGCCCTGGCATCGTGCCACCCGACATTAGTTCCCAGTGCCTCTATCAAATAGAACCCATGGAGTGATCCCCAGGGTGAGCTTTCTATTACCCATCCACTCATCAAGGTTTCTCTTGAAGAGGGCCAGTGAGGTGCTCTGCTTGACATGTATGGGAAGTCTATTCCAGAGCATGGGCAGTCTTTGGTTGAGGAACCTGTCCCGCCAGCATGTTCTGTTGATTGCGGTAATGAGGTTGAGGTTTCTGGAGCATGTGATGTGGAGGGACTGGGATTTCTTTAGATGTAGCATTTCTAGCAGTGCTTGGTCAGACATGGCTTTATAAGATACGAGGCAGAGAATAGCTGGAGTCTTTTGAGTCTGTCCATGTAGGACATGTGTTTAATGTCTAGGATCCTCTTCGTGAGGTTCCTTTGTGGCCTCTCGAGCTGTTGCAGGTGTCTAGTGAGGTACATGCCAAATGGGGCATTATACTCAATGATTGGTCTAATGAGGGAAGAGTAGAGAGAGCTGATGACCTCTTTCTTCCTGGATGCAAAACCCTTGGTAATGAGATGTGCCACATAGAAAGACTTTCTGACCACAGTGGCAATGTGGTGGTCGAAGGAGAGGTTGCTGTCAACCTGCATCCCCAGATCTCTTATAACACCTTCAGTGTTCAGTGGGCCCTCATTGATGTGGTAATTAGTGGGAACTGAGTTTTTACCAAAGGGGATGACAACACATTTTTTGGCATTAAGCTTAAGGCTATGGTTTTGACTCATTGGTCTCAGTGAGGCCTTTCTGTAGGATGTCTGCATCACTTGGGGAGTTAATAATGGCTCCCAGCTTGCAGTCATCTGTAAACCTCGCCAACCAGAGTCCCTTTCTGTTGGCCTGGACTTCTGAAAGTAGATGCCGAACAGGATAGGACCCAGGACCAATCCCTGTGGGACTCCACTCATGACTGGTCGGCAGTCTGACTTGGAGTCTAATACTTTCACACTGTGTGTTCTATCTGTGAGCCAATTTACAACCCACCTTGTGATATAGGGGTTGATTCCTAGTTTGATGAGTTTATCAATAATTCCTGAGTGAGGAATGGTATCAAAGGCCTTGGCCAGGTCGAGGCAGGTGGTATGCACTGCCTCACCTTCGTCTACAACCCTGGTGACTGACTCAAAAAACTCACCCAGGTTGAGCAGGCATGATCTCCCTTTCATAAAGCCAAATTGCATGGAGTCTAGAGTTTGGAGATTTCCTATATCCTATCCTATATCAGATTCGCCAGGCTAATGGGGCATTAATTCCCAGGGACTGTAGTTGCTCCCCCTTTATGGAGTGGGATGACTGTAGCAGTGCACCATTCAGTAGGGACAAAGCCTGAGGTGAGGCTGTGACTGAACAGGGCACACAGATGTGGTGCCAGTTCACTTTATAGTTCATGTAGAACACAGCCAGGGATATTATCGGGTCCCATGGAAACTGTATTCTTGGTCTTGGGCAATGCAGCTTTAACCTGTGCTGCAGTAATGCTGGGTGCCTGGCAGTCTTCTGGAGTTGTGATCGCTCCTTTAGTGGGGGAGAGAGGGGTAATGTTGGAAGTGAATCTGTCGGCCAGTATGTTAGCAATATCTGTTGGCTCAGTATAGGAGGTACCATTGTGGAGTAACTCAGAGCAAATCTGGGTTTTGCTGTGGAGGTTCTTGATATAACTATAGAAGGCTTTGTGACTGTTTTTAGTGTCTGCCACAATTCTGCCTTCATAGCTGGCTTTAGAGGATTTGATGAGGGATCTCAACTTTTTGTTGAGGCTAATAAAGGTGTTTTTTCCATCTTGGGACTTCACCTTTTTCTGCAACAGTTTCTTCCTTCTATTGTAGAGTTTATTAATGGCAGGGGACCACCAGATTGGCTTCCTTTTTTAGAGGAGAGTGTCTTGGTAATGTTGGGTATGGCTAGTTTCATGCATTTATGTACATGTTTGTACAGTGCACTGATATATGATTCGGCAGTCGTTCATCTATTTTCCATTGGCATAGATGCCGTGAAGTTAGCCACCTCTGTTTTTAGGGGCCCAAAGTCAGCTTTGGATAAGTTTTTCAAGGTGGTTACCTTTGTGGGATGTGTGGGTGAGATGTGGATTTCCATGGTGATTAGTTTATAGGTTCATAGGTTCATAGGTTGGTACTAGGCTATCAGCCCTAGGGCCTGTACAAGCCTAGCAATAACAATTCCCTGGCTATTTCTTCCCACAGTATTTACTTCCCTGGACCCCTGTCTAGCAGGGTGACTGATGTGATCCCGGGGTAAATTTCCTATCTCCCATCCAGTCATCAAGGTTCCTTTTGAAGAGGGACAAGGAGGCGCTCTGCTTGACATGTATGGAAAGTCTATTCCAGAGTATGGGGAGTCTTAGGGTCAGGAACCTATCCCTCCAGCATGTTTTGTTCATTGTGATGACAAGGTTTAGGTCCCTGGAGCATGTGGCTCTGATGGATTGGGATTTCTTTAAGTGTAGCGTGTCCAACAGCTCTGGGTTTGACATGGCCTTGTATTTTAAGCAGAGGTTGCCTCTGAGTAGACAATATGTAACAGAGTATACCTGGAGTTTTTTTAGTCGGTCAGCATAGGGCATCTGTTTTAGGCCTGTGATTCTTTCAGTGAGGTGTTTCTGAGGCCTTTCCAGTTGTTGCAGATGTCTTGTGAGGTACATACCAAATGGGGAGTTGGACTCTATGATGGGTCTAATGAGGGATGAGTACAGTGGGACAATGACCTCCTTTTTTCTGGATGAAAAGCCCTTTGTGATGAGGTGTGTCACATAGAAGGATTTCCTGACTGTTGTGGTGATGTGGTTATCGAAGGTGAGACCACTGTCTACCTGTGTTCCTAAGTCTCTTATCACACTTTAGTGTTTAGTGTACTGCCACTATGCCACCTATGTGATAATTCATGGGTACATGTTTTTTCCCAAAGGGGATAAATATACACTTCTTGGCATTGAGCTTGAGCCCACGGCTCTGGCACCAAGCATCTGCTTCTGTAAGGCCCTTTTGTAGAATATCCATATCATTTGGGGATGCAATAATGGCTCCCAGTTTGCAGTCCTCTGCAAACTTTGTTAGCCAGAGTCCCTTAATGTTGGCCTGTACTTCAGAGAAGTAGATGCCAAACAAGAGCGTTCCCAGGACTGAACACTGAAATATTCCACAGGTCACTTGTCTGGAGCTGGATTTGGAGTCGGCTACTTTTCCAGTGTGGGTTCTGTTAGTAAGCCAGTTGGCAACCCATCGAGTGATGTAGGGATTTATGCCCAGCTTAGTAAGTTTATCTATGATTCCATAGTGGAGGATGGTGTTGAAGGCCTTGGTGAGGTCCAGATAGGCTGTGTGGACCACCTTACCCTCATCAACGGCTCTGGTGTCTGATTCGAAGAAGTCAATCATGTTCAGGAGACGCGAACGGCCATTCACGAACCCAAACTGGGTGGGGTCCAGTGTTTGAAGGTTGCCAATGTCTTTGTTTATAAGTTCCATGATAATACATTCCATGGTCTTGTAGATCAGGCTCGTCAGAGTGATGGGATTGTAGTTCCCAAGATCCAAGGTGGATCCCCCTTGTGGAGTGGGATAACTGAAACTGTGCGCCATTCAGTCGGCATGAAGCCTGAGGTGAGGCTATGATTAAACATGACTCTTAGGTGAGGTGCCAGTTCATTTTGTAGTTCATGCAATACACAGCCTGGGATGTCATCTGGTCCAATGGATGCTGTATTCTTAGCTTTGGAGAGTGCATTTTTTGCCTGTGTGGCCGTTTTTACCGGAATTTGGCAATCTTTTGGTATTGAGACGGGCCCTTTAGGGGGTGAGAGGGGGCTAAAGTTGGCACTGAATTGATTTGCCAGGATATTGGCAATATCCTTGAGATTAGTATATTTAATGCCATTCTGTTGTAGCTCAGAGCAGATCTGAGCATTGCCATTTAGATTCTTGACATAGCTATAGAATGCCTTGTGGTTGTCTTTGGAATCTTTGGCAATTTTATTTCCATATCTGACCGGGGAGGGATTGACTACTGGTGTGGAGCAGCAGTCGCCCATGTTAGTATAACCAGGTCAAGGATGTTGCTTCCTCTTGTGGTGGTCAGAATGAGCTGGTCCAGGGCATTGGAACTGATGAATTCCAGGACGTGTTGGGCCAGTGTACTGGTACTTGAATAGTTTTTCCAGTTGATGGAGGGGTAGTTGAAGTTTCCTAGTATGAGAGTGTTGGGTTGGACCTTGATAGATTCCAGGGTGCTTAGGAACATGGACTGAGAGTCTAGGGACATGATTGGGAACTTATAGCAGGCTATGACATGGATCACCATCTTATAGGTTCATAGATTCATAGGTAGGTACTAGGCTATCTGCCTGAGGGCATTTATAAGCCTAGCCAGAGTGTGTCGGCTTTCGCCACCCCATTGATTAATTAACAGATCCTCTGTCAAGCAGAGCCAATGAAGTGATCCCAGGGGTGTATTTTCTGTTACCCATCCACTCGTCAAGGTTTCTCTTGAAGAGTGTTAGTGAGGGGCTCTGCCTGATGTAGTTTGGAATTTTGTTCCAAAGCATGGGGAGTCTCTGTGACAGGAATCTATCCCTCCAGCATGTTCTTTTTATTGTTGTGGTGAGGTTTAGCTCACTAGAGCACATGGCTCGCAGTAACTTGGATTTCTTTAGGAGGAGCATGTCCATCAATTCTGAGTTGGACATGGCTTTGTAAGTCAGGCAGAGATCATCTCTGAGTAACCGATATGCCACTGAGTACAGCCGGAGTTTTTTCAGTCGGGCTGCATAGGACATATGTTTGAGGCCAGTAATCCTCTTGGTGAGGTACTTTTGTGGTCTTTCCAGCTGTTGGAAGTGTCTTGTGAGGTACATCACAAATGGGGCATTGTACTCTATGATGGGTCTAATGAGTGACAAGTAGAGGGGCACTATAACCTCTTTATTTCTAGATGCAAACCCTTTAGTAATTAGATGGGCCACATAGAAGGATTTCCTAACTACTTTGGCAATATGATTGCCAAAGGAGAGATTACTACCTGGGTCCCCAGATCTCTTATTACCTCTTCTGTATTAAGGGGGCTGCCACCTATGTGGTAAGTCATGGGTGTTTTGTTTTTCCCAAATGGGATGACTATGCATTTTTTGGCATTTAACTTGAGGCCATGACTTTGACACCAGGTGTTCATCTCAGTAAGGCCCTTTTGTAGGATGTCCGTGTCAGCCAGAGAGTCAATTATGGCTCCCAGTTTGCAATCATTGGCGAACTTGGTTAGCCATAGTCCTCCTGTGTTTGCCTGTACTTCTGAGAAGTATATGCCGAACAGTAGGGGTCCCAGGACCGAGCCTTGCGGGACACCACTTGTGACTGGTTTAGAGTCGGACCTGGAGCCCGCTTTTCTTACCGTGTGAGTTCTGTCTGTAAGCCAGTAGGCAACCCATTTCATGACGTAGAGGTTTATGTTCAGGCTGGTGAGTTTTTCTGTAATACTTGAGTGGGGAATGGTGTCAAAAGCCTTGGTGAGGTCAAGGTAGGCTGTGTGAACCACCTTACGCAATATTAGTTTTACCTGAAGTATCTCAGATGTGATATGCTGGGCTACTAGACTGGAGGTGTGCATATCCTTTATGAATTTGGAGACACCACCACCTTTGGAGCTATGGTCCATGTTTCGAGGATGAAAGGTGTGGAATGAGTTATAGCCTGGTAGCACAAGGGTGCTTTCTGCTGCTTTAAACCAGGTCTCCGTTGCAGCACAAATCTCGATGTTCTCCATTTTGAGGAGTGCTTCAAGCGAGTGCATTTTGAGATTTAGACTTTTAGTGTTGAGCAGCATGACCCTCAGATTGCATTTATTTATAGCTGTTACAGTGGTAATTTGGTCTTTGGAACACCACATAAAAAAGGCACTATAGGGGTGGCAAGATTCTTAGCCAGTACCCAGAAGCCCAGGGGCGACAGATGCAGGCCATCTCTGGCAAAGCATTAAGGTCTGTCAGTTATGTCATCCCAAGCAGACAAATACTGGATCTCCTTAGAATGCCACCAGAAACTTAGCCAATTGTTGAAGTCAATCATTCTGGGTGATGGGAGGATACTGCTCAGGACTAGGGTCATACCTGCCTGGGCCAAATAATCCGAGAACTCCACCATGCCTCTTTTCATGTAGTCCAGGGAAATGCATCTGAGGTCATTCACACCCACACCGACAATGACAGAATCATACTTGTACTTGTTGTGGAGTGACCTGAGTGCGTGTGTTGTGTCAGATTATGGCACCTGATATACAGCTGACTGTTACTTTCTCCTTATTCAACCTAGTGAGTGGGACATCTGTGTACCTCACTTTTGAGTCACCTATGATTAATGTATTGAACAAGGTGTTTAACCTTAGGGGATTAGGTTGAGGGGCACACTGTAGAGGTGAGCTGTGTCCTGTGGTTTGTGCTGTGTTGTGGTGGTCAAATGTGTTTCTGTCTTTGAGGTCTCTGCTGTTTGGGTAAATTTCTATTGAGAACCTCTGCGAAGGTGGGTGTGTGGCTTGTGTTTTTAAGTGAGAGATGTGATGGTGGTTGTTCTGGAGGGCTATGGGTTCCATGTGGTGTGGTGCAGGTGTTGACCTTCTTCTCTTGACCAGCTAGTCCAGTCTTGGCTGAAGAGTGTGTAGCTTCCAATTTGGTGATATAAGTGCATCTCTCACAAGTCTGAGAGTTGGGAGGTAAGAAGGGAGGGTTGTCTGTGTACATGAGGCAGTTGCTACACTGCCTCAGAATGCCCAAGTGCACCAGGTTAAAAGGAGAAATCACAGGGAACTGCTGTTTAATCATGCCAGGAGAGGTGGTCATAACTACTAAGTACTGGAGCTATTTCCGTGAAGAACAACTAGTGCTGATGGCACTTAGGTGTGCTACAATAATTGTTACAAAAACCTGTTGGAGTGCAAAGCGATTAACCTATTTGAAGTGCAAGAAAGAAAGAACTAGCAAGAGTCAAGGGAAAAACTGAAGAGCAGACTTTCTGGCACTAATAATAGTTTACTTCAGCTCGTTGCGGCTAGGCGGAGCTTAAACAAGGGTAAACTAGCGCAAATGCGGGCTTTTAAACAAAAAGTTGAAAGGGATGGCAAAACTGCCCAAACGGCCAATAAACTGCAATTTCTTGGCCAGAAACCACTCCTCCTGTGGTAGATAGGCTACCTGGTGTTTACCACTCCCACTGGTAAGCTAGAAGGCTTCCCTCCAACACAGAAAGGCTTGGGAGGCTCAGAAGCTTACAAACAGTCCTGGATACAGAAAATTTGTATCTGGACTAGACTAATTACAGTAAAGGTGGGAAACAAATGCAAACACTGACTTTTAAACCAGAAAGTTATATAAGTGAAGTCCTGCAGAAAAAAAATAATCCACATTAACTATATTATGTTATAGTACTCAGGTAAATTTTCTCTACAAACATACCATTTTAGGTCACAATTGAACAGAACAGCATTTATTTTATGTACATAAACCTGAACGATAACATGCAAATGACAGTCACGTGTATAATCTAATGAAAGGTTGCTGTCACCACTGATATTAGTATAATATGCAGACATTATGCAACAGGCTTGGAGTACATTACTAAAACTAAACGGGATCAGCACATTATAGAAGTCAAAAGCTACATCTTACAGACTCAAGATGCAATGAGAAATTTTAATTAACAGAGGCAGGTGGTAATTACAGATGTAATTAGGTTAAGTCATAATTGCACCTCTCACTGTCTTAGAAGAATGATTTGAATTACAAAACATGGATTGACTATATTATTGCTGCTATTTGAATTCATAGTGGAATAATTTGCAGTACTAAGTTAGTTTGTGGTTCTACATACGTCCTACAACAAAAATATTACTTTTTGCTGATGACCTATTTCTATCACACAACAATAAATCTAAATAATTTATGGATGCTCTTGGATCAATTTTGCACATTTTCCACTTCAGAGATAAACTTGTTAATATAGACAGATATGTGCTGTAATGATGTGACTAAGAAACTCCCAAGATACTGTCAAGCCGTTGTTTTTAATCGCAAGTTAAAAAAGAATTATGGATCAATGAATGTGTCTGATTTTCTGATTTTAACACAGGATGATGATTGCAACATTTGGTTACTAACTCTACTTGCAGACAGTTGGCTTCCTCTATGCTTCCCTTTAGAAAAGAAAAGTACAGTTGTGTACACTTACCATAAATGTAGATGCTCGAGTGTATTCACTGTGGCAGTCATTACATTTGGGTAATTTACTGACAGGTTGCCCTCAGTCGGCCTGATTAACAAAGTCTTGGGTCCTGCGTTGGTTGCTGTCCCTTCTTCCATGACATCAGGTCGTCAGGGGTATAAAACATGCAGCTGATGCCATTACATCAGTTTTTCTTGCCCCAGATGTCAGGTGCCCCCCAAATGGGGTGCAAATAAAATTAAAAAACACAAAAATATATCTCCAACCAAAAGCAAATGCACCAAAAATGTTTTTAAGCATAGTAAAAGAAGGTAGAGGTATAGTCAGAGAAAAACAGGAGGCTGGAGGGAGGGTAACAGGACTGCAACAGTGAATACACTCGAACATCTACATTTATGGTAAGTGTACACAACTGTACTATGTTCTTCACTGTTGCAGTCATTACATTTGGGTAGATTCCCAAAGCTATGGTTGGGAGGAGGAATTTATACAGCATTAGGACCAGCTATAAGGCCCTGCAAGACAGCAGTGGCAAAGCCAGCTCTGGATTTAGAGAAAATTGGTAAATGATAATGCTTGGTGAAAGTATGTACAGAACTCCAGGTAGCAGCTTCTAGAATATCCCTGGTAGGAACACCTCTGAGAAAGGCTGCAGAAGTAGATGCAGCCCTGATGGAGTGAGATCTGATCCCCTGGGGGATAGGTTTTCCATGGTGCTTATAGCAGAAATGAATGCAATGGCTTATCCATTTAGAAATGGTTTGTTTTGAAACAGCCTTCCCCTCTGCCCCAGCAGCAAATGCTACTAGCAGTTGTTCAGATTTTCTTTGAAATTTAGTTCTGTCCAAGTAGAATCTAAGTTGTCTGTGCACATCCAAGGAATGCATAATCCGTTCCCCTTTGTTCTGTGGATTGGGAAAGAAGGTTGGCAAATGAATGGACTGATTAAGAGCCACAGTGGAAACCACCTTGGGCATGAAGGATGGATTGGTCCTCAGAGATACCCTGTCCACATGAAAGATGATGAAAGGCTCCACTGCTATAAGGGTCTGTAATTCAGATATCCTTCTAGCTGAAGTGATTGCTAAAAGGAAGGCTGTTTTCCAGGAAAGAAATTTTAAGTCTGCAGTAGCAGCTGCCTCGAAAGGAGGTAGAGTGAGTTTCTCCAAAACAAAGTTAAGGTCCCAGGCAGGGGGAGGAGCTCTCCAGGGTGGTCTCAAGTTCTTTGCCCCTCTGAGATACTGCTTGAGCAGGGGATGATTAAAGAGGGGTGGTTCTGTGTTATAGTGAGCTGAAATAGCTGAAGCGTGGATTTTAATAGAGGAAAAAGACAGGCCCTTGTGAAGCATCTCAGTTAAGTATTGCAAAATCTGAGGTAAACTGGGCGCTGCTGTGCTCATCCCTAAAGATTGGTTCCAGGCACAGAATCTTTTCCATTTGTCAGCGTAAGATTTTCTAGTACTAGGTCTTCTCGCCTCCAAGATGACATCCATCACACGTTTGCTGAGGGATGCTAAGGATGAATTTAAGTAATTAGCCAAGCTGCAAGGTTCAATGTTCGAAGCTGATGGTGCAGAATTTGGTTCTCCTGCTGAGACAGCAAAGAAGGTGTCTGAGGCAGGTGCCATGTAGATATTTGTGACACACTGTGCAGGAGTGGGTAGCAGTGTTGGTGTGGCCAGTCTGGAGCAATCAAAATCATTCTTGGTTTGTCCTGTTTGACTTTTAACAGAATTTTGCAGAGTAGAGGCAGAGGGGGAAAGACGTAGACTGATAGGTTTTTCCAGCTGAAGGACAGAGCATCCACTTTCCAGGCTTTTTTGTGGGGAGTCCTTGTGCAAAATATGTCCAACTGGTAGTTCTGGGGGAAGGCAAATAGATCTATGTCTGGGCTCCCCCTTTGCTTGTCAACATGTTGAAAATCCATGGTTCCAGTTTCCACTCCATGAGATTTCTGCTTAGTCCGTCTGCCAGTGTATTCAATTTTCCTGGCAGGAATTGAGCTTGTAGGTGCACTTGGTAGCTCAAGGCAGTGTTCCACAATGCCATGGCTAGTCTGCAGAGGGGGTAGGAATGTGTACCCCCCGCTTGTTAATGTGTCACATAACCATAGTGTTGTCCGTCTTTACCATTAGTTTTCCTGGAAGAATGTAGTCCTTGAAGGCTGTCAGAGCATTCTGTACAGCTAACATTTCTTTTTGATTGTTATGTAGGTGCATTTGATTTGGGTTCCATTTGCCCTGAATGCACTTCCCTGCCAGGTGAGCCCCCCATGCATAGTCTGATGCATCTGTAGTTAGGGTTTGGGTGGCAGGGGGTAGTGTGAATGGCAGTCCCTTGTTTTGGTGGCAGGCCTCTGCCCACCATAGGAACTTCAGGTGTAGGCAAGGTATGATAGGAATCATTGTTTCCAGGCTGTGACAATGTTGACTCCATAGACTTTTTAAGTACCACTGTAGTTTCCTCATATGCAGTCTTGCATATGGAATTAGAAGAATGCAGGAGGCCATGAACCCCAAGGCTTGCAGTATTTGTCTTGCAGATAGCAGGGTTTTTGTGGCCACTTGTTTGAAGTAAGTTGCCAAATGAATTTGCTTCTCTGGTGTGAGGAAAGCCATCTGGGCAGTTGTATTCAAGCTTGCACCCAGGAATGTAATCTGTTGAGAGGGTACCAGCTGTGATTTATTTTCTTTTATGGTGTACCCCAGACAAGTTAGTAGCTTTTTTACAAATACAAGATGATTTAGAAGAATGCCCTGGTTTTCTGCCTGAATTAGACAATCGTCCAGGTATGGATATATTTGAATATTTCTTTGCCTGCAAAATGCAGTTACTGGAGCCAGGCACTTTGTGAATACCCTGAGTGCAGTAGACAAGCCAAAGGGCAGTGCAGAGAACTGATAATGCAAGTAGCCTGCTTTGAAGCATAGGTATCTTTTGCATGATTCCCTGATTGGGATGTGCAGGTATGCTTCTTTTAAATCTTGAGTTACCAACCAGGCATCTTTGCCTAGCATAGGAAGTAAGTGGTGAAGAGTCAGCATCTTGAATTATGGAATGTCCAGAAAGGTGTTTAGAGTCGACAAGTCCAGAACAAGTCCAGAACTGGATGCCATGATTTGTCTTTTCTGGGTACCAGGAAAAGCCTGGAGTAGAAACCTTGTCCCTTTTCCTGTTCTGGTACCGGTTGGATAGCCCCCATGTTTAATAGGGAAAGTACTTGTTTCTGAGCCTCTGGGGGCAGGTCTGGCCACCCGTTTGGTGTTGGCAACGTGTGGAAATGAAATCTGTATCCCTGGGACACTATATTTAAAACCCATTTGTCCTGGCTTATGAGTTCCCAGTTTTTTGCATGAAGAGCAATCTTTCCCCCCAAAGGGGTGGCTAAAAGGTAAGTGCTTGGTAATTTTAAAGGAAAGTCATTGAGACTGTTTACCATAGGGGGTGTCTTGTTATTTCCAGATTTGGAAGTGGAGGCCCCCCTTTGCATAGTTCTGAAAGTCCCCTGGGACTGAAACCTGGTGCTTTTGGTGTGTCTGGGTTTGGCCTGAGAGGATCTGGAAGGAGCTGAAAAGGACCAATTCTTAGTAGGCCAGTGCCTACTAAATCTTGGAGGTTTCACTTGTAAGAAATCTTTTACAGTTTGCATAGATTTAGCTTTATCTTCCATCTTTTTTAAAACTTCTTCAGCCTTATTGCCAAACAGGCAGTCCTGATTTAAAGGAGCATCCAACAATTTCACTTTAACATGATCAGGCAGAGATTGCTCCTTAAGCCAAGCATGCCTTCTACGCACAGATCCAGTAACAGCAGCCCTGCAAGAGGCCTCTAAAGAATCAAAAACACATTGCAAGGTATGTTTTCCAACTTGTTCAGCAGAATGCAATAAATCCTGTAAATCTTTATTTTCCACACAGTCAGAAATCAACATCATTTTCTGTTTAAGCAGTCCAATAATATGCTGTTGATATTTTAACATATGAAATTTGCAGTATAAAGCCCTGATTGCCAAGGTTGCAGAAGTATAAACCTTTTTACCCCATCTATCCAGTGCCCTGGAGTCTCTATCAGAAGGGGTAGGATTTTTAGCAGTAGGGGCCTTAATGCCCTTAGGCCCCTGAGAAATGGTTTCAGGATCTGCAACAGGATTTTTGAAAAGGAATTTGTGGGACTCAGGAACCCTGTAGTATCTGTCAGGTTTACTAGGAGCTGGAGGAAGGGAATCAGGGGCCAAACTGGATTCCGAGAAAACATCATCAACAATGTCTAGTACAAGAATTATAGCCAAAGGCCTATGCTGAGGTAGAAGAAGAAAATCCCTAAGCCTCCTTTTGGATTCAGAAAAATCCTGACTTTCCCAGTGGAAATGCTCCCTTAAGGTATGTAAAGTTTCCCCAAAAGAAAAGTCCTCGGGGGGTGGGGGGCAGAGGGAATGGAATCCTCTGCATCAGAATCCTCATAAGTAGGTATGGAGAAATCCAGGTCACTAGAAGAATCAGAAGAAACAGAATCCTGATCAGAAGATTCATAGTCAAGCTCAGCCCTAGGCCTCTTAGAAGGGGGGGGGGGGGTTGACTACCCCTGATTAGAGTAATTAGATCTTCAGCCATTTTGGTCATTTGTTTTTTTAGGCATAGGGGCCTGAACATGTGGCCTGGGCGTCGGTTTTTTAGCTTGAGATTTAGGCTTAGTATTGAAGGTGGAGTCGGTTTAATATGCAAGTCTGTAGGCCTGAATACACCCTCAGAAGCCAGTGCTTGCACAGCGGCTCCGGACCCATCCAAGGTAGAGACATCAGTGGGTTCCATAGGCGAAGTATCTCGCGACATATCGAACTCTGAATGGGTCTCAGTAGAGGCCTGTGAGTCAGAAGTAGTGGGTATCAGGGGCTGTGAAAACACCTCACTGAGTACTGGGGAACTGTCGACTGGCGTAGGAGAAGCGTTGTCAGCAGTTTTGGACCTTGACGACCTGTCTCTGTCTTTATCTTTGCGTTTTTTCGAAATACTGGTAGTTGGATGGCTAACCAACATCATTTCTGGATAATTAAACTGAGAATCGAAATATTGAGATGCAAAAATATACTGACGACCGATAGTGCGCTGATTAAATAAAGCACAAAACTGACAGGAAGGTACGTCGTGGTCAGGGCCTAGGCAAGGAATACATTACAAATGAAAATCTTTATGAGGTATTTGCTTTCCACAAGTAATGCAATTATTAACTTTTACTGACATCGGTAAGGAGCAAGAAAAAGTTTCCCCAATGGGGTACTTAGCTTTAAGTTGAAGACTTCAGTTCTGAAACTCGAAAATGAAAATTTCAGGAATCGGCCGACCGACACTTGCGAACTGCTTCTGCTTCGGGCACCGCACGGCAAGAAAGACTGATGTAATGGTGTCAGCTGCATGTTTTATACCCCCTGATGACCTGACGTCATGGAAGAAGGGACAGCAACCAACGCAGGACCCAAGACTTTGTTAATCAGGCCGACTGAGGGCAACCTGCCAGCAGATTACCCAAATGTAATGACTGCAACAGTGAAACAAGAAGAACATCTACCCCAGGGATTCAGAAGGAAACTGGAAGTAAGATCTGCAGTGGGAAAAATGTGATTCAGAGATACATTAGCTACAATGAGAAAATACTATTATCAGTTAATCTGCATGTCTGTGAGTAATCCTTGACTATTAGTACAAATCAGCACTTTTCCATGATAATTAACACTGGTGGCCCCTGCATAGCACTGACACAGGCATCTCACCCATTCACCCTTCTACACACACACACACACACGCACACACACACACACACACACACACACACACACACACACACACACACACACACACACACACACACACACACACACACACACACACACACACACACACACACACACACACACACACACACACACACACACACACACACACACACACACACACACACACACACACACACACACACACACACACACACACACACACACACACACACACACACACACACCATACCTGTCCCCAAGTTGACAGAACATCTCCAGTATCTCTTCTTATTTTTTTTGGTCTTGCCCTCATAAATCATGGATTCTTACAGGCAGTCAGTTATGGCAGACATTAGAATTTCATTTGTTGTTTGGTTCATAAAGTGCATTGTGATGCTGGTCCTGCTGCTCTTTTTAAGTAAGTCAACCTAATATTGTAAAAAAAGTTCCATGGTGTAGTCTAGTGTTCCTCCTGGTCAGATTTGTCCTAAAGCCTCCCCCACAGAAACTCACCCCCATCACTCTCAATGCTTTCTAATTTTACAGGCTGCAATTGCTGTTGCCTCAGATACTATGCTGCCTCACAAAACTCACAGACCATCGTAAGTAGGGAATAATGCCAGATGTTAGAGCTTCAGTCTTCTTACTATGTAAAAAAAAACCCTGGTGCACTAACTTCACAGTTGCCATAGAGGATTAAGTCTCTACATTTTTAATTTGCTTTCTCTGTAAAGTGTCCATAGTTTGAAACAGTTCCACACCTTTTCCTTTTTTTATTTCTATAGACTTTAAGGTAATATGTATGAGTATTTGTGATGGCCCAGAGAGCTGACTGTGTAGTGTCCAGGGTACAGAGCTGAAATCATTTTAAGTGCATTTAAGCCATAATATAAACAGTTATCCTTGGTGTTTACCATCCTCCTGACCCACATTTTCCATGCTGCAACAGTTTTTACTAGTTTTAGTAAGTGCCTTTAAGGCACAATATATACTTATCTCTGGTATCAAATGCCCCCAACCCACATCTTTCATGCTGCTATACTTTTTTTTCTGTTAGTGCCTTCAGTGCAAGATCTGTAGATTATCCCTAGCATCTGGTGTTCTCCACCCTCAATATTGCATGATTTGCTCTTTAGTCTAGGGATGTGTGGAAGTATGACAGCTTTCTGCCCTACACACACACACACACACACACACACACACACACACACACACACACAGCCCCAACACTACCCGAACACTTACCTCCCCAGCACGTACGTTTAACACAATGACTGAGCACAAAGTTTTGGACATGTTCATTAACATGTGCAACTGATTTATTACATGCAGCTGAGTGATTATCTAAATCATTTGACTGTATAAATGCCTTACCAAAGGCAGTTCTAGTGGAAAGCACATGGCAGGTTAGCACAGGCCACTGTGCTGGAATGCATCGCTAGCATTTAGCATTTAGCATGGCCACAGAGACAGCCCACTGAGGTACTGCACATCTTCGTGGTGAAACATTGTGGTGCAGCTGTCTGTGAATCAGAAATAGTGAGATGTGTACATCTCACAGTAACCTTTCTAAATCTAGCCCTGTGTCTCTTAAAATGATATTATTATCTGAAATACTTCACTTTATATACTCCATTTTGCTTAGGCCATACAAACTATACCTTACACTGTTGAAAAGGATAGTTTTGAAATTGTTGGGGCATCCCTGGAATTCAAATGAGAATAAATACCTAAGACAAAGTATCATCAGGTAAGTGGAGTAAGTGATCTTGATTTTAACATAAACTCTTTAGCTTGTAAATTTAAACTGCCTTTCTTTAGACTATTCCAAACTATCAGAGAGCCTGGAAACCTTTTAAATAAGGCTGTAGTGTTAACGATCTTAGCCCTAAATATCATTGTAAAGATTACTTAGATTCTGACTTTCGTATCCATAATATCTATGCATCAACACCAAAATCATGCCACAGTAGTTTCCAACTATGTAAATGCAGTCCTTTATGAATTCAAGCATATTATGTTTCATTCTCCTGAACCTGATTGACTTCTTAGAATCAGTCTCCAGAGCTGTGGACAAGGGTAAGGCAGTCCACACAGCCTATCTGGACCTCGCCAAGGCCTTCGACACCATCCCATCACTCTGGAATCATAGATAAACTTACTAAACTGGACATAAATCCCTGTGTCACTCGATGGGTTGCCAACTGGCTTACTGACAGAACCCAGACTGTAAAAGAAGCCGACTCCAAATCCAGCTCCAGACAAGTGACAAGTGGAGTACCTCAGGGTTCAGTCCTGAGACCCTCTTGTTCAGCATCTACTTCTCTGAAGTACAGGCCAAAACTAAGAGCCTCTGGCTAACAAGATTCGCAGATGACTGCAAACTGGGAGCCATTATTGAATCCCCAAATGATGTGGATATTCTATAAAAGGCCCTTACAGAAACAGATGCTTGGTGTCAGAGCCGTGGGCTCAAGCTTAATGCCAAGAAGTGTATAGTTATCCCATTTGGGAAAAAACATGTACCCATGAATTACTACATGGGTGGCAGTACACTAAACACCGAAAGTGTGATGAGAGACTTAGGGACACAGGTGGACACTGGTCTCACCTTCGATAATCACATCGCCATAACAGTCAGGAAGTCCTTCTATGTGGCACACCTCATCACTAAGGGCTTTTCATCCAGAAAAAAGGAGGTCATTGCCCCACTGTACTCATCCCTCATTAGACCCATTATAGAGTACAACGCCCCATTTGGTATGTACCTCACAAGACATCTGCAACAGCTGGAAAGGCCGCAGAAATACCTCACTAAAAGAATCACAGGGCTAAAGCAGATGCCCTATGTTGACCGGTCTAAAAAAAAATCCAGCTATACTCTGTGGCATATCGTCTACTCAGAGGCAATCTCTGCTTAACATACAAGGCCATGTCAAACCCTGAGCTGTTGAACATGCTCCACTTAAAGAAATCCCAATACGTCAGAGCCACACGCTCCAGGGAACTAAATCTTGTCATCACAATGAACAAAACATGCTGGAGGGATAGGTTCCTGACCCAGAGACTCCCCATACTCTGGAATAGACTGCCCATACATGCCAAGCAGAGCACCTCTTTGGCCCTCTTCAAAAGGAACCTTGATGACTGGATGGGAGATAGGAAATTCACCCCGGGGATCAAGTCAGTCGCCCTGCTAGACAGGGATCCAGGGAAGTAAATACTGTGGGAAGAAATATCTGCAGAATTGTTTGGCTAGGCTTGTACAGGCCCTAGGGCCGATAGCCTAGTACCAACCTATGAACCTATGAACCTATTCCTGTCTCTTAAACCCTGGCCTTTTTTTTCAGATAAGGAAAAAGTACTTTTTTTTTTTTTTTTATTCTAGGTACACATTCATCTAGTTTTATCAATTAAACTCACTAGGTTGATTTAATGAGGCAAATTGTTTTGAAAAATCCAGGATTTGACAGTTACAAGATATCACAACTGAATTTAACATTCCAACTAGTTGGTGGCAACATCTTTAACAACTTAATTGATTTTTCTTAAACATAGAGTCTGCATGTCCTCCCTGTGTTCACGTGGGTTTCCTCTGGGTGCTCCGATTTCCTCCCACATTCCAAAGACATGCAGTAGGTGGATTGGACCCCTTAAATTGGCCATAGATGTGTGTATGCAAGTGTGTGCTATAGAATAAGTACTGTGGCAGGGTTGGCCACCTGGTAGGGTAAACCTTGGCTCTAGATGATTTTGACTGTTGAAATGACACCCTGACCCCATGTACAAAAAAAGGGAAAAGAGGTTGTGTATGGACAGATGGATGATTATTCTTAACAAAACACATGCAACTGCTACAATGCAGAATTAAAATGCCTAATCTCATTAAACAATTGAGATAAATGAAGCAATTTGCTTTTGATGTTATTTCACTTTAGGCTATAAAGTTGTAAAGGAATTAAAACGTAATAACCTGACTCATGTTTGGAACTTTATTAGTCAAGCATTGCCACAGCTGAATGAAATACAACGGTACATCATCATCCCCTCCTCTTCATGCGCAATAAGGATAGGTGAAAAGAAATTGGTCAAAAAAAAAAATGATAGAAAATGAGTGAAACTTATGGTTTTCATTATAAATAACTAGAGGTATTGGTGTTGCTTTGCCCCAAGAAAATTTGCGCTCTCTGAGCTTCTTTCTCAGTTCTTTGTGTGACCTGATTTTTATTTGGTATTTTCATATGGAATCCCTGGTATATAAAGATCAATGCACACCAAGCTTATATATTCCTCACTCGGAAGGAGGTATGGGCCTCCTCAAAACTGTATAGATCTGCTGTCATGGGCATACATATATATCTGCTGACCTCATCAGATCCAAACATACTGAAAGTTTTAAAACATGAGGAAAAGAAGCTAAAGGTAATGTCTTTGTTTAATTAAGGAGAAGCATTTTGGTGTCAAACAGGAATGGAAATCAAACCAGAAGGAGGCAAAAATCAATCAGAAACGGAATGTGCCGAAAAGCAAAAAGAAGACTGTAAGGAAAAGGATCTGATGAGAAGGAAAACTATTGGAATGTCCACACATACAGTAGCAAGTATAGAGATCTTCTGGAACAACCTCACATTGACCAAGATTTTATGCAGAAATGGTTTAGGGGAAGTGAATTGAAACCAAAAGATCAAAGATTAGTATCAGCAGCCCAGGACAGAGGACAGTGTTCATATTGGTTTACAATCATACCTCTCAACCATACCAAATTCCTTGCTGTTTACCAGTTTTGAGGGCAAAATAATGGGGTGCCACAAATTTATGAGTAGCCCCTTCAATTCCTGATTTTTTTTCTTTTTATTTACAATTTTAACTAAGTTGTGGCTGACGTCATCGTGTATCGCCAGCGTGTTCTGCAACGTCATCAACGTACAGGGTGTGCGTGATGACATCAGTGTCTGACTGCCTGCAGGACTAGGACATCTCTGTGACTGGGTGGGGGCAGGAGTTTTAAACCCTTGGTGGTTGGCTGCTAGAATTCTACTAGTACTTGTATATCAGATTCGGAATGAATTCCCACCTCTGCTTAAATTATATCATAAATTAAAGCTCGGAAATTGATAAAATCCCTGATGCAAGTTTCTCTTGGGTTTAGTTAGATGCTTTGCTTTTCCTTTTCAATGAGTTTCTACAGGTTACTGATGGATCTGTTGTTAACAGAATTTTTCTGCTGGTATTAATGTCACTGGCTGCTCACTCCCGGAGGACCTGCATTTTGTAAGAAATGTGTGATCGTCGCAAAGCAGTGCTCTGTTCTGTCGCTGTGCAGTTACCTTTGGTGTTTGCCTTCATCTCAAGTTGACTTGCTGAATTACCAATGGGAGGAAGCTAGTGTTGCCAGCAGCTTTGAGTCAGTAGGTAATATAACGCAGCTAATGCCATTCCAGCGTTTTTCACTCCAGCAGTGCTGCAAATGAAAGTGAGTTAAGCACTACTACTTTTAGCAGATATGAGTTCCTATTTACACCAGTCCGAATTAACTATAGCCTTGTTATTTTACTCCTCACAGAGGAAAATCGCTGAGGGAATGGGAGTATATTTCTTGTTGTTGTGAAGCAACGGGCCTGTTTATGTTTCATACCTGTAGCAACTTCTTTCTCTTCTTCCTGGATGAAGCAAGGCGCAGTTGAATTCAGTAGGAAAAATGAATTCAGAGCAATCTGATGGTGGGAATGGCTTCCTCTCCCTCAGGCAGCAGTAATGGTGGTACTGTGTTTGGCAGCATGGACTATTCAGTGGGTGAGCAGGGCTTGAGAAAAAGAAAAACTCATTCCGTGGAACAGACCCTTGTCCCACTGGTTTCACAGGTAACAGTGGGGTATACTGTGCTGGATGTTCATGTAAATGAGGTAACATAATGTGTACCTGGAGGCTTTTTATTCATTTATTTATTTTCTGTCTTATCTCACCACTGCTGCACCATGTCCACCTTTTTACCAACCTCTGAGATTATGAGCTGTAAACTAACTAAAGTTACTACTAACTTAGTCTTTCTTAGAAACTACTACAGAGTTTAAACTTGATTAGCAAGCTCTCTACTGTAGGAACATGTCTCTACCTTATTAATACTTGTCTCTATCTCCTTTTAAACAAATGTCAATTATATGATTACTAAGCTACTATGTTAAAATTTTGCATTCTTGTCTTAAAAATGTACTGTACCTGATGTTTACCATTATGTGTAGTGGAGCTTTTCTCCCCGGGCCTCTACTGAAAATGGACATATATTCAGTTAGACTAGCCTGGTCAACAAATGTAAAATAAAATAAATAAATAAAATAAAATAAATTTTGTAAACATAAATTTATGTGTGGTTGAGGAATCTGTAGTATTCTAGGTAATGCCAGCCTGCTCGTTCTTTTAAGGCGATGCTTTTAACGTCAGTGGATTGTACTCTGTATCTCTCTGGGGACTTTAAATTTAAATGGTAATAGTATGGAGCGAGAGCCACGGTGTGGGAACTGGGAATGGTACTGTGGGCTTTTGACTCTTTCTGGGGGGGGGGGGTCCTTTTTTCTTTAATGTACTTTCTTCTTGGTTTTATGTTTTGAACTTCGGAGATGTGGAAGTATGATTATGGGGGGGGGGGCTAACAAGAGTGTCCCTCTTACTTTGGTACCATGGTCAGCAGGTTAACAAATCTTAGAGAAGCTGTGTTAATTAGTACTTAAAGTCCTTAAGTGGTGCTGTGTGAATTGTATACTTTCAGACTACTCTCCTGTATGCTGTTTTCTTCAGTTTGTTTTATTTGTTGTACTCGTTTAGTTTAGATTGTATATGGGAACTCGCTCATATGATATAGGAAGTAATTACCAATGTTTTGCAGTATCTGGTTTGGACTGGTACTACTGGTGCTAGTTATGCAGTTGTAGCCATCTGTTCAATGGAACTAAGCAGAAACCACCCTGTGAATGTGGAGCAGAGTTGGTATGGAAAACATAAGGACCAGAAAGGGTCAGTGGTCCTACTATGTAAAGATTACATTGGTTTCCAATGTTTCTAAAGCAAGTACTTTTTTATGTATTATTTTTTATTACTTGTATTGCTTCAAACAACTGAAATGCACTGCAATGTGAATGTTGTTTAAATGGGTCTACTTCATTTCGTTGAAAACTCATTTCACTGAAAGTCAGTTTCCTGCGACCAATTCACTGAAAGCTCACTTCAGTGAAAACTCATCTCACTGAAACTCAATTCGTTGAAAATTATATATGGCCTTTTCCCCACTGTAGTGCGATCTTGGTGTTAGTATATAAAGTAAGGGGGGGGGGCACAGTAGTCCCCCACATATTGTAAAAGTTTTAAAGCATACAGATAGTTACTTACAAGTGCAATGAATAACTCTTTCCAGAAGACAACATATAACCAAACTATGTGAGGGGCTTCACCCACCACACCCCCAATAAAGGGGGCTGTGCCCCCCACACCCCCTTACTATATATACTAACTCCAGGATTGCACTAAAGTGGGGAAAAGACCATATATAACTTTCAACTAAATGAGTTTCAGTGAAATGAGTTTTCAGTGAAGTGAGCTTTCAGTGAATTGGTCCCAGTCGTTTGAGTTTCAATGAAATGAGTTTTCAACTAAATGAAGTAGACTCAGTTAAATTGCCCATGTGTACAATGCATCTCTCAGAGAAAGAAATCTGAACAAAGCCAAAAATAATGGTGGGACAAAGGCCTAAAAATAGGGACAGATTTTAAATATTGCTCCTATAAACTCACATATGTGCTAGAATAACAGGTTTTGCATTATTATTTATTTTCTGAGGGATATGAAGTCTGACATTCAAATGCTTGCCACCATTTATTGTTATTTAGTGACTTCAGTCTTCATGTCAGTATCCCACAATTCCATGCAGTGGTGGGCTTACATAATTATGTATGCTACTTTTATGTTAATCAGTGCCCCGATTTTGTACCTACTTTTCATGGGCCTTTGTCCAAATTTTTTATGATTCCAGGCTGAGAGGTATGTTTACAATGTCCATTGAAAATATACGAGAAACAGATGAATGCAGGTTTTGTAAAATAGAACTAGAAATGCTCACATATCTTGATGCTGAGTATGATATACTCATGGCAGAGGGCCTGTAAACTGACAAGAAAAATAATGTGGTAAGACTTTTGCTTTTGGGGATTGCCAAATGCTACAATATAGCAGTAGCTCAGACGTATTAGAAGCACGAAACACAAATCATTATAGAGAATGATGAAGTGTATATCACGTGGGATCACCCACTGCCAGCAGTTAAAAAATAAATTCAAGAAAACCCGATATAGTAGTCCAAGAAAAAAAACACAAAAGTAGCATTGATCACTGAAATTGCTACACCCAGTAATTATGGTGTC
Source organism: Protopterus annectens (assembly GCF_019279795.1). Classification (NCBI taxonomy): domain Eukaryota; kingdom Metazoa; phylum Chordata; order Ceratodontiformes; family Protopteridae; genus Protopterus; species Protopterus annectens. Next base: position 1,595,178,842 of record NC_056726.1, on the reverse strand, counting down.
TTATATACAGAGAGATGCAAAGTCATAAAACATCAGGATTTGCTAGCAGAAATGAGAACCATGTGGAAGAAAGATAAGCAACAGTTCCTATAGTAGTAGGATCGGCAAGACTGAGAAAAACAAATTTACAACCATACTTACAAATGCTACCGATACACATAACCACATATAAATTACAGGAAGGAGTTATACTGGCCAAATTACAGGTGCAGACAAGAGCAAACTTACCTAACATCAAAGACTGAAACAACACTAATTTCATTAGCTCTAAGTGTACTCTGACTTAGGAATGGGATCCATTTCCATCACAGTATTAGAAACTCAAAACACTTGGAGAAATTAGACCAAGAGAGAACCCTTACTTCACTACTTTGTCTTTAACCTGGCATAGAAAAAGTGTTTTCAATATTTTTTCACAATTTATTTGTAATTCCTGACAAAGGTACCTAAAATGTATTTAATAGCACTGTCTAAATGTTGTGCATGCATTTCTCAACTAGAAGCGAGCTGGGAACTCATAGTTTCTTCTTGCCTTGAGCTTAATGTTTTTGACAGAAAGAATGCCCCCCCCCCAAAAAAACAAATAAAATGCCGGCATCCTGTGTGGCTGTAGCCGTGTTGGCTTGTTCTAGACAAATGCATTTTTGTCTTCTTTTGCACAGGAAATCTAAAAAAAAATCAGTTTCTGTATTTCCAATTGAAGGTGCAATAACTTACAGTAGACAGAAGTTGCTAAAAATTAAACAGTGGACATCTAGAAGTTGCTGGTTGGATGCCTTGAACTCTGTGGAGTATCTGGGGCCTACTAATTGCAGGGAACTATAACAGCTGTGTATTTTAACTCTTCACACTCTAAAGTGTCTGAAACAGGTAGAACAGGTTTCTGCAATATACTGGACAAGGAAAAAGAGAAAGAGATGTCAGAGAACTAGGAAAAGAGGATGCAGAGCAGGTATTGATGTAAAGTTAAAAGCAAACCCCTACAGGCCTGTACTACCAGCTATACTGCTAACTAATGTGAGATCACTGGATAGCAAGATGGACTACTTGAGACTGGAACTCTCCAGCAAGAACAAGGTGAGAAAAACTTGTTTATTTTTGGTGCCTGAGACGTGGCTGCATGACAAGATAAATTAAGTGCAGAGAATTTTATGCTGTTTTGTGCAGACAAAAAACGTACACTTGTGTGGAGAGCCCAGAGGAGGTGGAGTCTGCATCTATATGAATAAAAGATGGAACAGCAACTGTGAAATCATACTATCACACTGCTGTAAGAACTTAGAGTTCCTGTCCATTAAACGTAGACCATTTTACTTGCCCAGGGAGCTGAATGGTGTCAGTGTTGTTGTTGTTGTGTCTTTCGGCTTTTCCCAGTTAGGGGTCGCCACAGCGGAACTCCAGTCTGCTAATGATTGGCAGTAGATTTTTACATGCTGAGTTGCCAGCCCTGATGCACAACCTTCAATGAAGGTACTCCCATTCACGCATGTCTCCACACAGAAGACGCTCTAGCTGAGAATCGAATGGGACAACATCTTACTGTGAGGTGACAATGCTACCGTAGCACCACCACCGCAGTGTGTCAGTGTAACTGGTGTATATCCCATCCACTGCTAATACGACTAAGGCTCTAAATAAACTATGCAATCACATGGGTGAGCTGCAGAGCAAATATCCTGACTTTGTACACATGGCAGCTGGTGATTTTAATAGAGCAAATCTAAAAGAAGTACTCCCACACTACCATCAGTATGTGGACCTTCCTACAAGGGGTCATAATATCCTGGACAAGGTATACATACCTCCTGATTTTGACCCTCTGCAGTTTGAGTACAGAGCTAACCAATCCACGGCTGGTGCCATATCAGTAGCACTATACATCTCACTTGAGCATTTAGAAGGCAAAGATAACTATGTGAAAAAGCTGTTCATAGACTTCAGCTCTGCATTTAATATGGTGGTACTAATGCAGCTGACACATTTAGGCATCAGTAAACATCTCTGTAACTGGATCCTGGACTTCCTGACTGAGAGACCACAGAGGGTGTGTTCAGGAAGAACACATCAGAGTGCATCATGATTAGCATTGTGGTTTTACAGGGATGTGTTCTCAGCCCACTGTTATTCACCATCCTGACCCACAACTGCTATGCTAAGCACATGTCCAACCATATCATCAATTTGCTGATGACACCACAGTTGTGGGGCTCTTCTCAAAAGAGGATGAAAGGGTGTACAGAGAGGAGGTAGCATCTCTGATTAGTTGGTGCAAAAAAGCAACCTTGACCTAAATGCAGGCAATACCAAAGAGATTATTATCAACTTCAGGAAAAGGAGAACAAACCACCTAACACTCAGGATCAATAGTGAGAGTGTGGAGAGGGTTAAGACTATGAAATTCCTGGGTGTACACATATCAGAGGATTTCTCGTGGTCAGGAAATACCAGCCAACTGGTTAGAAAGTGAACCAACCTCCTCCACTTTTTAAGAAGGCTGAGGAAAGCTACGCTTTCTCCTCATATTCTCTTCAACTTCCATAGAGGTGCAATAGAGAGCATCCTCACCTGCAACTTCACAGTGTGGTTTGGAAGCTGCATGGTTACAGAAAGAAAGGCACTACAAACAGTGGTGAGGGTTGCAGAGAAGGTAACAGGTTCCAGTTTTCCATTGATACAACTTTATTCTGCAAGATGTATCCGAAAGGCCACCAAACTAATAGAGGACACCAGACATCCTGCGCATGGACTGTTTAAGCATCTGGCACTGGGCAAGAGTTATAACAGCATCTGCTGCAGGGCTACAAGATTCAGTAACAGTTTCTGCCCTACAGTGATAAGACTTCTGAACTCAAGTCCCAGGAGCCTGGGCAGATAAGTTCCCATACTCTGGAATAAACTAACTATCTATATCAAACAAAGCTCCTCATTAGCACTCTTCAAGAAAAATCTTGATGATTGGATGGGAGATAGGAAATTCACCCTGGGGATCACTTCTGTGGCTCTGCTCGACAGTGACACAGGAAATATATTTTTCTTGGGTGGCGAAAGCCAGGGTACCTTTTGGCTAGGCTTATATAGGCCCTAGGGCCAATAGCCTAGTACCTACCTTTGAACCTATGAACCTATAAGTCAATTTTTATTTATTTGTGCAATATATACTTACATATGTCACAAGTAAGTGCAATATTTATATATTTTATCATAGTCAGTATTATTTAACCCACTCAAGTGCAATATTAGACAAATGACTTAGGTACTGTTCAATCTGTAGTGTGTTTTGTATTACTTTAAATGGGGTAGTTAATTTAGCTCAGGGGAGGATATTATTTTGTATATTAGTGTTGGTAAATGTCTCTGCTCTTTCTTGGTGTATTGGGAGTAGTATTTTATTTGCTAGTTATGTTTATTCCTCTACTTGTATGTGTTGTTTCTCTTATGCGGACAGGCTTAAATCACTGTCACTCTACTCAATATCATACAGATTGCTCAGAGGTGATCTGTGTCTCACCCATAAGGCAATATCGGACCCTGCCCTACTAGAGATGCTCCATATCCTTCAGTCTAACTCCTCGCGCATTACCCGCTCAATAGGCCTAAATCTAATATGCAACATCAACAAAACCTGCTGGAGAGACAGCTTTGTCTCACAGAGGCTGCCCCATCTCTGGAATAGACTTCCCATACATGTCAAACAGAGTACCTCACTGCCCCTCTTCAAACGCATTCTTGATGAGTGGATGGGAAACCATAAATTTGTCCAGGAACAAACAAGCAGAAAACAGCAGAGTTACAGCCAATAAATTTATTCAAGAAAACACAAAACTTTCAGAGTACTCCTTCTTCAGTGTGATAAACTTACATCAGAACATTCTATCATTTAAAATAGATAGTAACAATCACATGATCATAAGCAGCTAACCAAATAACAAGATTAATTAAAAAGCATTTCTTTTTAAAGAAACAAAATGATTCTAAAAAGCTTCTTTTTAAAGAAATATAATAGCTCTAAAAAGCTTCTTTAAAAAACTTCTTTGAAAAATGCATTATTTTAAATGTAACTGTCTGCATTTTAATACAGGTTTGATTGATACCATAGAATTAATACCAGGAAAACAGTCAGCCTGTAATTTAATAATCCAGCTGTACTCTTTCATCTCACGATCATTATTCTTATCCCCCCTCTCATATTAGTAATACATATGTCTACAACTCTAAAACCAAAGGCATGAGAGGTGCCAAAATCAATACAATGTTTAGCAATAGCATTAGTTAGAAGAGATCATTTTGTATCCGATCTATATTCTATAATACGTTCATGCAGCCTTCTAGTTGATTTCCCTGCATTGAAACAGGAGCATTTATTACAAGTAGCTAAGTAGACTATATTAGTTGCATTACAGGTAGCAGTACATGAAAAAGTGTATGATTTATGTGCAGTAGGATGCACAAATGTGTTATTTTTATATATGACATTGCATACAGAACAGTTCATACAAGGAAAAGTGCCTTTTTTATTAAATTCTGATTTGCTTTGCCTACCTTGTCGCATATCTTTATAACTTGTCTGATTGAAGACTACAGGAACAGGGCTCAGTTTTGAGATTATTTTACTGGTTAATTGGGTAATTTGTTTAAACGCCTTTTCTGATTGCTTGCAGTCATCTAAAGCTGTTTTAAGTGTATTTTTTTACTGTTTGTAGTTGTTTAAAGCTGTTTTAAGTGTATTTTTTACTGTTTTTGCCTTATCCTTTCAAAAAAATTTTTTTTTCCTTGTTTCCCACCTTTCTAAGCTAGTATAGTCCAGTTTTCAGGCTAGTGCTGAATTCAGGGCTGTGTTACAATTTCCTGAGTTGCCCATACCTTACTTGGATAGAGGGAGGTTTCTCTGTTCACCTGTGAGAGAGGGAGCTTTGAGCAGCCATCTGTCCCTGGAGGAGTGGTTCCAGCCCAGAAGTTAGTAGTTTATAGGCCACTTTGGGCTAATTTCTATCTCTTTCATTTTCCTGCTGTAAAAACTGCATTTGCACGGTTTTGCACATCCGGGCAGTGCCGGTTAGCTAGGGCTAAATTTATCCCGGCTCCACCAAGTCTCCTCTTCAGTTTTTCTCTTGAAAGTAGTCTAACTCTCAACCTAAGCACTTATAAAGCATCCTGCAGTCCAGCACTTGCTCAGACCTAATAGCAAGCAGTAATATACCCTGACACTTGATTGCCCAGCAGGGCAAGGCTCATTATTCACCCCTCACCAACCATGCGACTAAGCAGCTCACCTTAATATTCAGGCATGACCAAAGGGCAATTTCAGGTATACTCTCCAGTCCAGCTGGTGAACCTGGGTATCCTGAGAAAATGTTACAACTGCCTCATGTACACAGACAACCCTCTCCTCCTTCCACAAAACATTAACATATGCGAGATGTGCAATTATATAGCTAAATTGGAGGCTAAGCTCTCTCCACCCAAGACTGGAACAGGCAGTCATGAGGAGAAGGTTAACACTTGCACCACACCTCCAGACACATAGACATACTAAACCAGCACTGGCAAAAAATATACATAAATCCACAAAATCATACTTGGAGGCTCTAAATAAAAACCTGCTAAAGCATCACAGACCTCCAAAGCAGACACCCAGAAAACCTGCACCTTCCGTCACAAACCAGACAACACATAAAACACAAAATCAGTGTGCCACACAATCACAGCCCTTAAGGCGAAATAACATACCTAACACACTAGTAATAGGTGGCTCTATAGTCAGGCACACTGACGTCCCACTCACTAGGCTGGATAAGGAGAAGGTTACTGTTAGCTGCCTATCGAGAGCCAGAATCCGCCACATAACACAAGCACTCAGGTCACTCCAGAACAAGTACAAATATGACTCTGTCATTGTTCATGTTGGTGTGAATGATCTGAGATGTACCTCCCTGGACTACATGAAAAGAGACATGGAAGACCTCACTGATCATGTAGCCCAGGTGGGTATGACCCTGAGTAGCATCCTGCCCTCACCAAGAATGATATCGCAGTACAAAGAAAAAATGATCAATTTCAACTATTGGCTAAGCTTCTGGTGTCATTCAAATGGGATCCAGTGTCTGTCAGCCTGGGACGACATGCTCGACAAGCCTCGTTGCTTCGCAAGAGATGGCTTGCACCTGTCACCCCTAGGCTTTCGAATACTGGCCAAGGCTCTTGCTGCCCCCATAATGCCTTTTTTAGGCAAGGCTCAAAAGTCAAACCCACCTCCGTAAACAGCACAAATAAAAAAATGAGGGTTATGCTACTCAATGCCAGGAGTTTAAGTCTCAAAATGCACGTGCTCGGAGCACTCCTCAGTATGGAGAATGTCATCTGTGCAGTAACTGAAACCTGGTTCAAGGCTCCACAGAGCACCCCAGCACTACCGGGCTACAACTCATACCACATATTTCAGCCACATGGACCGAAACACAAAAGGAGGGGTGTATCCATATTCATCAAGGATACCTACACCTCCAGGTTAGTGGTGCAGCATGACACCTCTGAGATCATCCATGTGCAACTAACATCAGGCAAATCTGCAATGCAAATTGTGGCATGCTACAGATCAACCTCCATGACCCAGGACCACCACTCTGCCTTTCTGGAGACACTGGAAAACATGAAGGTCCTACTGAACACCCTGATATTGGCTGATTTCAATTACACTACCATTAACTGGGAAAACTACTCAAGTACAAACTCCCAGGTCCAGCGCTTCCTGGAATTTATCAACTCAAATGCCCCGGATCAGCTGGTAAACTCCCCTACAAGAGGTGAAAACATATTGGATCTGGTCATCACCAACATGGGCGACAGGTGTTCCACACCGGAGGTCAACCCATCACTGGTTAGATCAGACCATAAACTAATCACTCTGGATGTCCACACCACACCACCACCTCCAACCAAGGAAACCACAGTGAAAAACTTTTCTATAGCAAACTTCACTTACTTAAGACAGAGGTGGTAAATTTCACAGCCCCCATGCTAAAGGATAACAGTGTCCAAGATGCAGGAACCTTTATAAATGCACTCTATGAGCACCTAAAAGGATGCATGGATCATGCCATCCCTAGCAAAACCAAGACTCAATCCACTAAGAGAAGGAAACCAGTCTGGTGGACCCCTGCCATAAACAGGCTGTACAACAGGAGGAAACTAGTTCAGAAAAAAAGCAAATCCCAAGAAGGAAAGACATCCCTGATCAGTATCAGTAAGAAACTAAGGTCCCTCATAAAATCCTCCAAGGCTAACTTCAAAAGGAAACTAGTCAAGGATTCGAAAGATAACCACAAAGCCTTCTTTAGCTATGTCAAGAATCTAAGCGGCAATTCACAGATATGCTCTGAGCTAGTGCAAAATAGCACAAAATATACTGAACCCACTGATATTGCCAACATCCTGGCAAATAGATTCAGTGCAAACTTCACCCCCCTGTCACCCCCAAAAGGGCCCACAACAATACCAGAAAAGTGTAGTGTCCCAGAAATCACAGACGCATAAGTGAAAACAGCCCTTTCAAAAGCCAAAACCACAGCGTCAATGGGACCAGATGGTGTCCCAGGCTGCGTCTTGCACGAATTACAGAACAAACTAACCCCCCACCTAAACACACTGTTCAACCTCAGCCTCTCCACAGGCTACGTGCCCATAGAATGGGGCACAGCAACGGTTATTCCTCTCCACAAAGGAGGGGCCACAACTGACCCTGGTAATTATCTCCCCATAAGCCTGACTAGCCTGGTCTACAAGGCTATGGAGCGCATCATTGTGGAACTCATTAACAAAGACATTGGGAACCTCCAAACACTTGACCCGACCCAGTTCAGCTTTGTTAAGAGCAGATCATGCCTACTAATCCTGGTTGACTTCTTCGCGACAGTCACCAAGGCCATAGATGAGGGGAAGGTAGTTCACACAGCCTACCTTGACCTTGCCAAGGCTTTTGACACCATTCCCCACTCGGGAATTATAGAAAAACCCACCAGCCTGAACATAAACCCCTACATCACGAGATGGGTTGCCAACTGGCTTACAGACAGAACTCACACGGTAAGAATAGCGGGCTCCAGGTCTGACTCTAAACCAGTCACAAGTGGGGTCCCACAAGGCTCGGTCCTGGGACCCCTACTGTTCATCATATATGTCTCAGAAGTACAGACAAACACAGGAGGACTATGGCTAATCAAGTTTGCCGATGACTGCAAACTGGGAGCCATAACTGACTCTTCGGCTGACACGGACATTCCCCAAAAGGGCCTTACTGAGACGGACACCTGGTGACAAAGTCATGGTCTCAAGCTAAATGCCAAAAAATGCATAGTCATCCCATTTGGGAAAAACAAAACACCCATGAATTACCACATAGGTGGCAGCCCCCTTAATACAGAAGAGGTAATAAGAGATCTAGGGACCCAGGTAGATAGTAATCTCTCCTTTGACAATCATATTGCCAAAGTAGTTAGGAAATCCTTCTATGTAGCCCATCTAATTACTAAAGGGTTTGCATCTAGAAATAAAGAGGTTATAGTGCCCCTCTACTCGTCACTCATCAGACCCATCATAGAGTACAATGTCCCATTTGGGATGTACCTCACAAGACACTTCCAACAGCTGAAAAGACCACAAACGTATCTCACCAAGAGGATTACTGGCCTCAAACATATGTCCTATGCAGCCCGACTGGAAAAACTCTAGCTGTACTCAGTCAGATATCGCTTACTCAGAGGTGATCTCTGCCTGACTTACAAAGCCATGTCCAACTCAGAATTGATGGACATGCTCCACCTAAAGAAATCCAAGTCACTGCAAGCTATTCGCTCTAGTGAGCTAAACCTCGCCACAACAATAAATAAAACATGCTGGAGGGATAGATTCCTGTCACAGAGACTCCCCATGCTTTGGAACAAAATTCCTAACTACATTAGGCAGAGCTCCTCACTAACACTCTTCAAGAGAAACCTAGACGAGTGGATGGTAACAGAAAACACACCTCTGGGATCACTTCATTGGCTCTTCTTGACAGAGGTTCAGTTAATTAATCAATGGGGAGGCGAAAGCTGACACACTCTGTCTAGGCTTATAAATGCCCTTGGGCAGATAGCCTAGTACCTACCTATGAACCTATGAATCTATGATCATAACTTATTTAACTTATACTAGACCTATTGTCTCAGGGGAGAGGTTGGTGAACTGTACCTATCTCACTTTATTTGCAATCTATATTAAGTGAATTCTTAATTTATGTAAAAAGTTATATCAAAGATACAGACGACTTTTTGAAGAAATTATTTATATGGCAACTGAATGTTAGTATGGATTCATGTATTTTTGTTACATTAGACATTAAATCACTTTTTATAGTTATTCCTGATGACTATGGCATTAATGCCATTAGAGGTATTTTATGTAAATATAGCAAACTCAAGGGAAGAGAGATAAAAACTCTATGTGAATTACTTGACATTGTACTCAATAATAATATTTTTATTTTTAATGATGCATTTTATTATCAGTTAACTGGTATTGCGATGGGTATTCCCATCATGAATACATATGCTAATTTAACTCTCAGTGAATGGGAGGAATAATATGTATATGACTGTCCCCTTACCTTCAGGTCTCATCTAATGTTCTATAAGCATTTTGTGGATGATGTGTTTTTTATTTGGGGGCACTTATGATTGTTTGAATGAATTTTTTATGTATTTAAATATTACAACACAGTTTCTAAGGTTTGAAATGACGACCTCATCCAACGTAATACATGTTTTTTAAATTACTATCTAATGAGGCTTTGCTGTTGTTATTGAATGTCTTTACATCAGTTAACAATGGTAAAGACATCCCTTGTTCTTGGAAGTACACATTAATATCACCAATTCTGAAACAAAGTAAAGATCCCAGTGAATGTTCATCATACAGACCCATTTCATTTCTTAATATAGATTATAAAATTTTTATGGCAATACATGCTGCTCGAATAAAACAATTACTACCATTTTTGATAGAGGAGGATCAAACAGGTTTTATAAAAGATAGGAACACTTATGACAACATCAAAATAATTCTTTCCTTAATTGATTATATAAATGTCCCAAAAAACAAAATGAATGTTATTAGTTTAGACATAAATAGTGCATTTGATTCAGTGAACTAGGATTATTTATGGTTAGTTTTAGAAGAATATGGCTTCTCAAACAACTTCACCTTGTTAATAAAATCGTTATATGAAAAATCATTGGCTTATATAAAACTGGGATCTTGTCTGTCTAAATCTATTAAAATAACAAAGGGCACCAAACAAGGCTGCCCTCTTTCTCCGTTATTGTTTGCGCTAGTCATTCAGCCCTTAGCAAATAATATACGCATGGATAAAAATATTGAAGGAATACAATTAGACAACAGCCTAGAGCTTCAAATTCAACTTTTTGCTGATGATATTTTAATTACCTTAAGAATAATAATAGTTCTTTAAAAGCATTATGGGACTCAATTCAAAACTTTCAAAACGTTTCGAGTCTTAAATTTAATGAGAACAAAACAAATGTATTACTTATAAATACTAATAAAAAAGATCTAAATAAAACATACCATAAATATATCCCCACCGATAATACAATTAAATACTTGGGAATTATAATAACTAACAACCTAGATACTACAATTGAAACAAATTATAAAGAGACCTTAAATAATATTAAAAATCTAATACAAAGATGGAATAAGTTCTTCTTTTCAATGGAAGAAAGGCTCTATATAATTAAAATGATCATATTTCCAAAAGTTCTTTATGTTATACAAGCTAGTTCTTTGCCACCAGCTAAATTGCACCTAAAACAATTAAATGATTTAATGGTAAGATAGAGAGTTGTATGAGACATTCAACACTAAAGAGGGAGAAAAGGACCTGTACCGATTGGCTAGACAGAGGGACAGAGCTGGGAAAGATGTGCAGCAGGTAAGGGTGATAAAGGACAGTGAGGGAAACGTACTCACAAGTGAGGAGAGTGTGTTGAGTAGATGGAAAGAGTACTTTGAAGGGCTGATGAATGAAGAGAATGAGAGAGAGAGAAGGTTGGATGATGTGGGGATAGTGAATCAGGAAGTGAAACAGATTAGCAAGGAGGAAGTAAGGACAGCTATGAAGAGGATGAAGAATGGAAAGGCTGTTGGCCCAGATGACATACCAGTGGAAGCATGGAGGTGCTTAGGAGAAATGGCAGTGGAATTTTTAACCAGATTGTTTAATGAAATTTTGGAAAGTCAGAGGATGCCTGAGGAGTGGAGAAAAAGTGTTTTGGTACCTATCTTTAAGAATAAGGGTGATGTGCAGAGCTGCAGTAACTACAGAGGGATAAAACTGATCAGTCACAGCTTGAAGTTATGGGAAAGAGTAGTGGAAGCTAGGTTAAGAAGGGAGGTGATGATTAGTGATCAGCAGTATGGTTTCATGCCAGGAAAGAGCACTACAGATGCAATATTTGCTCTGAGAGTGTTGTTGGAGAAATACAGAGAAGGTCAGAAGGAGTTGCATTGTGTCTTTGTGGACTTAGAGAAAGCATATGACAGGGTGCCTAGAGAGGAGTTGTGGTATTGTATGAGGAAGTCGGGAGTGGCAGAGAAGTATGTAAGAATGGTACAGGATATGTACAAGGGTTGTGTGACATTGGTGAGGACTGCGGTGGGAGTGACAGATACGTTTAAGGTGGAGGTGGGATTACATCAAGGATCAGCTCTGAGCCCTTTCTTATTTGCAGTGGTGATGGACAGGTTGACAGATGAGATTAGACAAGAGGCCCCGTGGACTATGATGTTTGCAGATGACATTGTGATATGTAGTGAGAGTAGGGACCAGGTTGAGGAGACCCTGGAGAGGTGGAGATATGCTGTAGAGAGGAGTGGAATGAAGGTCAGCAGGGCTAAAACAGAATATATGTGTGTAAATGAGAGGGAGGGTAGAAGAATGGTGAGGATGCAGGGAGTAGAGTTGGTAAAGGTGGACGAGTTTAAGTACTTGGGATCAACAGTTCAGAGTAATGGTGAGTGTGGAAGAGAGGTGAAGAAGAGAGTACAGGCAGGGTGGAATGGGTAGAGAAGAGTGTCAGGAGTGATTTGTGACAGACGGGTACCAATAAGAGTGAAAGGGAAGGTCTACAAGAGGGTAGTGAGACCAGCTATGTTATATGGGTTGGAGATGGTAGCACTGACGAAAAGGCAGGAGTCAGAGCTGGATGTGGCAGAGTTAAAGATGTTAAGATTTGCACTGGGTGTGACTAGGATGGACAGGATTAGGAATCAGTATATTAGAGGATCAGCTCAGGTTGGACAGTTTGGAGAGAAAGCAAGAGAGGCGAGATTGTGTTGGTTTGGACATGTGCTGAGGAGGGATGCTGGGTATATTGGGAAAAGGATGCTAAGGATGGAGCTGCCAGGTAAGAGGAAAAGAGGAAGGCTTAAGATAAGGTTTATGGATATAGTGAGAGAGGACATGCAGGCAGTTGGCATGAAAGAGCATGATGCAGAGGACAGGAAGAAATGGAAACAGATGATCCGCTGTGGCGACCCCTAACGGGAACAGCCAAAAGAAGATGATGAATGGTAAGATTCCTATGGTATCCAAAAAAACCAAGAATAGCTATGAAATATCATCTAGATGATTGGGATATGGGTAGCATAGGTTTGCCAGACATAGAAGTATATTTGCATTCATCTGTTATTAAAACAATATCATTATGGCTAAATACAAAATATACATCAAAGTGGAAGCTAGTTCATGAGAGAATCTGGTTAAAATCAGGATTTGTAGTAGCAAATAAGTATACCGATTTCATACCAAACAATTTTCTATGGCTGATGAAGGAATATATGATGATACATAAGTATAAAAATATAAGTTCCAAATACATTACTTATACATTAAAAATTTTCCAAAATCTTATTAATAGCAATCCTGATATTAAAGCATGGTCATTTTTATTATATCCAGTAGCGTACACACAAGGTAATATAATAACATTTGATATAGAAGTAGTCAACATGCTTAAAGAAAAGGGATTAATATATTGGCATCATTTGGTAAACTCTGGAAAACTTCTGACAATAGACCAAATTAAACGGAAATTAAATATGGAAAATAGTTCATGGCTACATGTACAAGAATTAAGACAGTATATATTAACAAACAAGAAACAATGCAACCATCAATAAGACAGATTGTTTCTAATCTTATAGAACATATAATATTACTAATGAATCAACCCATTACTGAAAAGGGATACTTATCATCTATTTATAAAACAAACAAAAAAATAAAAACTTATAATAATGACAAAATATGGAATTATTATAGATCAATTAATGGACATATGCCAAATGACAGAGACAAAAAATTAATTTTTCTCTCTCCAAAGCAGACATCACTTTCATTACATTGGAGACTCTTTACATGGCAATTCATACACAGATCTTACGTAACCCCTCATAAAATAGAACTTATGTTTAAGAAAAATATTGGCTGCTGGAGATGTGCTTTATCAATAAAAGCAGACTGGCAACATATGTTCTACGAATGCCATTTGATTAAACCATATTGGGATAAAATAAATTATTTTCTGCAAATGGTATTCAATGACAAATTCCAGATTTCCAAATCTATTATTTTGTTTAATGCACCTCTACCTGACTGTGTACCAAGAACAAAATATGTAATCTTGTGGACTCTCCTAGCCATTGCAAGGAAGAACATTACATCAAACTGGAAATCCAAAGCTTCTCCAACTTTTAAGCAATTCATGAATATGGTGTCAGCAGTATCGCAATTGGAAAAGAACACTATTAAAGGAAGAACTGAAAGAACTACATCATTATATATAGCATGGCAAAACGTAACTGAAATACTGGAGAGTAATGACTGTAGCAGATTATAATCAGGAAACAATTGTATAGAAAGTCAATTATATGCCAACAATAGACACCCTTGTAAATACTTTATTTTGGTTTTAATGTTTGATATCTGTTTCGAGGTTTTAGCCTACCTTTTTAAATAATTTGTAAATACTTCACTGTCATAAATAACCTGCATTCATGTTTTCTTGTTTTTGGAAATTAATACAAATATTTAGAAAAAAAAAAAATACATGTTTTGGATGTACACTTAAACTGGAATAATAGATGTAGAATATGAATGGTCAAAGCATATGTTCAAAGGAGATTGAGTATGTGAGAACCTGTATGTATTGATTTGAACTATGAACTATTAAGTAAACTGTGAATAGTGGAAAAGTATTGAAAAACAAGAGCCTGTCAGATGGCAGGAAATGTGCCTTATATGGAAGTATATCTGATTTTGTTTTTCTGCCTAGAGATGTAGTGATGTGAACTGCTTTAAGCCTACGGGTAAACCACTGATTGGTTAATTGTCTTTTGTACTATTTTAATTGGTCTAGTTTATATTTTTGTACTGTCAGCAGTATCACCAGCATGTAAGCTTATGCATTCCTTTGTTCGGGGAGTCTCCCTGGTACTTTCCATGAGGCTCCCACACGTGTGTAATAAATACCACTGAAAGAGAGGAAGAGGTGTCTTGTCTTCATTTAAGGTAAAATGCTAAATTCAACAATTGGTGCCGTTTACTCGGATCTGAATTGACAATGACTGCGGTAGTTGGGGATTGAACGAAGTACTGCTAGTAAAAGGGCTCATGACAGAATTTTCTGTTCTGGCAGTGTTTCTTTCATTTCTTGTACTTGCCTGCTTTAAAATTTGATATTGATAATTTTATAGAAATGTAATAATTCCTCTCATTCAGTTGTTTTGAGGTAAGTAGCATGCATTTCTTTTCTGCTATTAATTGTGCAGCATGAGAGTGGGATAAAACGAAACACTGGCGACATAGGAGTGAAAGGAGATACGAGAGTGGGGAAAATTATGTTTACAAAACGTCATAGCTACCTCTGTAAAATACAGAATAGCATATCGTGTGAAAATGTGAGCGAGCGTGGGAACCATAAAAAAGCCAGAAAGAGGTACACCAGCTGGTTATATGTATTTTTGTGTGTCCCGGGGCAGTTGTATGTTTATAAGTCAGTGGGTCGTCCTCTCTGAGAACAATGGTAAACTCGCCTTTCCAGGGAATGGTAGTTTTAATAAAAATATTTTGCTGAATCTCCAAGGGAAATTAAGGAGAAAAGGAAGAAGAATACCAGGGTTGTGATGGGCAGCATTTAATGATTGGATGACAGAGGCGAAAGAAAGAGAAAAATTTGGTTATTAGTAGTTTAAAGGATAATCAGCAGAAATTAAAAGAGCAACTGAAAGAATTACAACAAACTGCTAGTAACTTAGATATAGTAAACGGTAAATGTTTGAAGGACCCACCCTTTAAGGGGTTTTATCCTGTGAAGGAATTAGCTAAATTACAGATCATTGAATTATCGGAAGACGATAATGCTTGGCTTCCCTCACCACCAACTGCACCACCAGTTGCACCCCTGCAGTATCAGCCCCCCCTCGCTCAACAAGGAGCAGAAGTACAGCAGCCAGATTCCACCACTAAAGACCCCACCCCTAGAGAAAGAAAACGAGCAGTGGGGAGTCACTCTAGTGACTCAGATCCAGACACAAGCGATAGAAAAAAGGGACCAAAAACTCGTAGTAAGACTCATAAAGAAGCAAAAGCTGTAATGTGTTTTAAAGCTAAACCCTACTATAAAGGTAAAGGAAAACAACATTTACACTGACGAAGGCTTTTTGGTCAGTTCCCTGCTATAATGGACAGTGGGGACGGATATTTTGGACCAGATAAATTTAATCCAGATTCAGGGTTGGAGTCGTCAGATGATGACAGATTGTTACCTCTGAGGGAGGTACCTAACCCGGCTCATGCTAGAAGTGCACAGGAACCACCGACCATTGTAGTACCTAGGGCGTGGTCAGCAGTTGATTTTCAAGCCATTACTAAGTCGTTACCACCCATTCATACTAATCCAGCTAAATTCCAATGTGTGCTGGCAGGACATATTTGTTTACAAAATCCTACGATAGAAGAAGTTAAGGCAGTTCTTCAGTACACCATACTGGCTGATCTGAAGAAACGGATTTGGGACCATGCCAATGTCCCTACTCCGATTCTGAAACATGACTCACATGAAGATAATGGGTTAGAAGTGGTTAGACAGCATTTAGTAGATGCTATCACAATAATAGTTCCACCCACACCCAACTGGTCCAAGATCAAGTCAATACTTCAAAAAGAAGACGAACCAGTGGACGAGTATTTAAATCATCTTACTGAAGCCTTTGAGACTTATTCTGGGTACCCCGAACTCACCGAAGGGCCGGCACAAAGTGGACTGTCGGCTGCTTTCATAGATGGGTTACGCCAACAAGTACGAGATAAGTTAAAAGAAGTGTGTTTAAACTGGCCTAGTCTTGGATTGCACAAATTAGTTACGCAAGTGTAATACCTTTCAGACCACTTAACACAGGAAAAAAAGGATTTACAAGAGAAATTGGTTAAAGCACAAATTCAGATGTGCACTGCTTTGGGCAGCGTGGACGGGGAGGACATGTACGGGGAAGGGGTAGAGGCAGACGCCAAGGGGGTGGAAACCATAACAGACAAAATTGGCAGGAAGATCGATCAGCCACACCCCAGAATCAAACGGAGTGTTTCAATTGTGTCCAAGTAGGCCACTGGTGAAATGAATGTCCGTATCTGGCTGAGCAACCTGCCCCATCCACTGATACATCACCTCAGTGGAATTCTAACTGGACTCCATCTAATCGGCAGTCATCACAATGAAGGTTCCCTGAGCAAGGACAACAGCAGTTGTACCCTTTCATACCTGTGGCTCAAGATGGACCACATGTTATGTTACTCATTAAAAATAAACCGTACTCCTTCTTGATTGATACTGGAGCATCCAAATCCATGTTAGCCGGTGAAGTAGCAATAAATGTCCCCCTCTCCAATAATGTAACCAGAGGGGTAGGTGTCTCTGGCATTCCTACTGAATATTCTGAAACCATCCCAGTCTCAGTGACTTTGGGACCTTTGCAAGACAATCATGCATTTTTAGTAGGACCCTCGGTGCCATTAAATTTATTGGGAAGAGATTTGCTCTGTAAGATGGGAGCAACTATCTTCTGTACTGCTGAAGGAGTATATTTACAAGTACCTTCAGACAAATAGGATAGTATTTTGGCTACTTTAGATGAAAACATCACTCTGCAAACAATGTGTATGCAGTCTGACCTCGACAAGAATAAGCATTTAACCTCATTACCTGGACCACTCATGATAATGATGTTGGATTTCTAATTTCAGCCACTCCTGTTAAAATAACCTTAAAGCCTGGAGCAAAGTTACCTTGGGTACCACAGTACCCTTTGATGTTAGAGGCCACAACTGGTATTGCCCCAGTCATTTCTGCCCTGGTGCAACAAGGAATTATAGTACCTACCACAAGTCCATGTAATACCCCAATTTTACCGGTAAAGAAACCTGGTAAACAAGCCTATAGATTTGTGCAAGACTTGCGGGAAGTCAATAAAGCTGTCTTGCCTGTTTTCCCAATTGTACCAAACCCAGCCACGATTTTGAGCTGTATCCCACCTACAGCACATTGTTTTACAGTTATAGATATTTCATCAGCTTTCTTTTCTGTCCCAGTACATGCAGATAGTCAATATTTGTTTGCATTCACTTATAAGGGCCAACAGTATACTTGGACCCGACTACCTCAAGGGTATGTAGAATCTCCAACCTTGTTTTCCAGAGAGATGCATAGACAACTGCAGGATTTACAATTGCCACCACATTCAGTATTAGTTCAGTATGTAGATGATATTCTTCTTGCTTCACAAGATACCCAGTCTTGTATAGAAGACTCGCTTCTAGTTCTAAGATTTTTAGCCGAACGAGATTTTAAGGTAAATAAATCCAAATTGCAGTTTGCTCAAGAAAATGTACAATACCTGGGACATATAATTTCTACAGGTTCACGTCAAATCCTTCCAAGCAGAATCACCTCTATTCAGACTGCTCCCTGCCCTGTAACTCAGAGACAACTCAGGGGATTCCTCGGCCTAGCAGGTTATTGTAGACAGTGGGTGCCCAATTTTTCAGAAATTTTGGCTCCTCTCTTACAGTTCTTAAAAAAGGAGGTCACAGACTCTCTGCCTTGGTCCCCTGAACATGAAACCACCTTTCAGGTTATTAAAACGGCATTGGTTAACCCACCTACCCTGGGGCTCCCAGATTACTCTAAACATTTTGTTTTCTTCTGTTGCGAAATAAATAAAACTGCCTTGGGCCTACTGGCGCAAGCGCACACAGGAGGCTATCGACCTATAGCATATTACAGTACTCAGTTAGACCCTGTTGCTTCTGGCTACCCATCCTGTTTACATGCAGTAGCAGCCACTACTGTTTTGATAGATATGGCAGCACCATTGACATTAGGGCATGATGACACTATATTAGCAGTACCTCATGCGGTACAAGCATTACTTTTAAAAACAAAGACTCAGTATCTTTCTAATGCATGGTTCACTAAATATGAGTTAAGTTTATTAAGTAATCCCGCTATTCAAATTACACATTGCCCACCACTAAACCCTGCTTCATTAATTCCAACTAGTGGACGAGGGCGAACCACATGACTGCGTACTTGTAGTTAACACTGTTTTGTCTCCTAGATTAGATTTGCAAGATGTTCCTTTGCTTAATCCTGATTTAGTTCTTTTTTGTGGATGGATCCTGTTTACAAAATACTTTTGGCGAATTTCAGGCTGCATGGTCAGTCTGCTCACCATCTCAGGCTTTGCAAACTGGACAATTACCACCTGGTACTTCCGCACAAGCCGCGGAATTAGTGGCACTTTCACATGCATGTAAAATGGCCAAAGACAAATCTGTTACTATTTATACTGACTCACGTTATGCCCATGGTGTTGTTCATGATTTTCATACCCTATGGAAGGAAAGGGGGTTTTTGACATCTTCTGGGGCACCAATAAAAAATTACCTGTATATCTATCACCTCTTGCAGGACTTATTATTACCTTCCAAAATTGCTGTTGTCAAGTGTGCAGCTCACCAGTCTAATGACTCCCTAGCAGCTAAGGGAAATAATTTAGCTGACTGGGCTGCCAAGCAGGCTGCTCTTTCGAATACTGCTCAGGGAAAATTTTTGCAGTCTATTTTGCAAACACTTACTTTTGACACTACTGAATTGAAAGCTTTACAAACTGAAGCATCGAAAGAAGAAAGAAAAACATGGCTGGCCCATAATTTTTTTCAACGCTCCAATTCAGTTTGGCAGCACCCAGATGGCAGATTAATTTGCCCCACATCTATGTTAAATTCTCTTATAAAAGTGTACCATTTGCCAGCTCATGTCGGGGTACAAGCATTGATTAAACAAATCCAGAAGGATTGGGTTGCCCCAGGACTTTCTGCTTCTGTGCAACATTTTTTGAGCACGTGCTCCATTTGTTTACAGCATAACATTTCAAAAGGCACTCTGGCTACCGCTCAACCTGTGCCAAAACTAATGGGACCATTTTGTGCCTTACAATGGGACTTTATTGAACTTCCACCTTGTGCTCATTTTAAATATGTTTTGACTATTGTTGATATTTTTTTGGGATGGTTAGAAGCCTACCCATGTGCTAAGAATGATGCTATTTCAGTTGCAAAAAAGTTGTGTTATGAATTGATACCTCGTTTTGGTGTTCCTTGTCAAATATATTCTGACCGAGGGACACATTTTACTGCTAAGTTAGTTGATTCATTGTGTACACTGTTAGGCATTACTGTGAAATTTCATTGCTCATACAGACCACAGGCATCAGGTATAATTGAACATATGAACCAGACTTTGAAAACCAGACTTGCTAAAGTCACTTCAGAAACAGGCCTAACTTGGGTACAGGCCTTACCACTAGCTTTACTTTCTATGCAGTCACAACCGCATCCTACTAAGGGTCTTTCTCCACATGAAATACTCATGGGTCACCCTTTGTGTATGCCCATGACACCTTCACCACCTTTTTCTGAATATGATGCATTTTATAATGACATTCTTTTGTATTGCAAATCTCTTGATTCTTTCTTACAGTTTCACCACTGACAAGTAGCAGTTGCTCAACAACTTCCTGATCCTTTTCTAGCATCCACTTTGCAACCAGGGGATTGGGTCTATGTTAAATCTTTTTCTAGAAAAACAATGCTCCAGCCACACTGGAAGGGGCTCTTCCTGGTTCTTCTAACTACGTCATCTGCTGTGCGACTGCAGGGATGTCCAACTTGGATCCACATTTCACACATCAAAAAAGTTGTGCCATCTGAAGATCAACAGCCTTTACCTTTTTCAACTTCAGATTCTCCTCTTATTGCTACACGTACTCGAAGTAGAAGTCTTCCAGCACCTGACGATGCCTAATATTTACCTCTTTGGAAAACTCCAAACTTCTGACACTACACAGACTCAACCACCATTTTCACACAAATACTGGACAATCATTTTGGTGGTCATTCTTGTTGTACTGTTATTTTTGCTGTAGCCATTTTTATTTCCTGTTCCATCGACGCATCACATGAAACGAGCCATTTGGCACCCACCTTTCAACACCTTTCAAGCCATCAAATATGTTTATGCTTCTACATTCAATGTCTCTAACTGCTGGATCTGCACTTCTATTCCCTCCGTGCATGGGGGATTGTCATTGGCTGCGGCTCCACTAAGTATCATTGATACATGGACTAGTCTACTTGACAGCACTGCTAACATTACATCCATTAAATCTATTACATTACAACTTTCTCTCCGTCGCAATGGCACTCTGTGTTTTCAACGGAATTACTCAAGTCAACATCACTGGACTCGAAAAATGGGACAAAGTATCTGCAATACGACAATCGAATACCAGTGCAATTATACAGAAAGAAAATGCTTAACTTCGGGCTGTTGAGTTTCATTTGATGCCATTCAGCCGATATTGACAAATGCCTCATTATTTGGTTCTCGTAAAATCATATTTCTTGCCATATTCCATGGCATAACCACGGACAGTGACCACTCTTCAAATGTTACCACTTTGGTACAAGACTGTTATTTTATATGCGGAAGAAGGGCCTATAAATGGCTACCAGAGAACTGGTCTGGTAGCTGTTTCTTAGGTTATCTAGTTCCAGCCATCCGACATACATCTGCCTTACCCCAAGGGAAAATACGGAATGTGCGAGAGATTAAAAAGCCTACCAATCCATTAGGTCAAATTGATGTGTCATGGATTTATCATCATGACTTAGCTCATGCTGGCACTAAAGGACTGTCTCATATGGACTTGGGTGATGACATCATATCATGGGCTGGTATAATCCCAACATACGGAGCAGCAAAATCAATCTGGGAACTGAGAAAACTGTCTAAATTGCTTGAGGTATTAAGCAATGCCACATTTTCTGCTTTAGAACTAATGATTGATGAACTGACTGCCATGAGAGCTGTAGTCCTCCAAAATCGTATGGCTCTCGATTTCACGCTAGCGGCGAAAGGCAAAACTTGTGCTTTATTCCAGGAGGAGTGCTGTATGTTTATTCCTGACAATCAGCATGAAATTGAAAGTAATCTCGAGCTCATTCAGAGAGTCTCCAAACTCTGTAAGGCCAAGGAGGCCAATAACTCAACGTGGGCATGGTTAACTAACCTGTTTTCAGGTTGGGGAGGTGGACTTTTAAAGTTAATCCTATTAATTGCAGTATTAGATCTTGTTGCTTTTCTTGTTGTGTTTTTAATCAAAGCATTGATTTTGAAAGTAATGTCATTCAAGACTACTAAAAAGATGCCAAAGTTTTATATGCCTACAGTTATAGATGATGAAGTCAAAATATGTGATAACGATGAAGGAACTAGCCACATGGTTATGTTAGACTTAGGGCAAATGTATGATATATTAAATGGTGATGTTTACACAGCATCAAATGGGGATTGTAGAATATGAATGGTCAAAGCATGTGTTCAAAGGAGATTGAGTATGTGAGAACCAGTATGTATTGATTTGAACTATGAACTATTAAGTATTTATTTATTTATTTATTTTATTTTACATTTGTTGACCGGGCTAGTCTAGCTGGATACATTTCCATTTTCAGTAGAGGCCCGGGGAGAAAAGCTCCACATAAAATTGAACACAAAATGTTACAATAGACAAGCAAATGGACAAAATCATCATAGATGAATAGACAAATAAAAAATATAGTAGCAATAACAGATATATACAAAGAGAGGATCATATTTATAAAAATAACATTAAGTAGTTGAAATAACATCAAGAACAAGGCACAAAACAGAGAGCAAAATTGATTAATAATGTTATAAAGAACTAATCTTAGTAACAGAAGGAGAAAGAGAAGCAATAAAATAGGAGAGGAGGAAGGGAAGCAATATAAGAAAAGAGAAGGAAAGTAGTGACAGATTAGCTTAGAGGTAAGATGAAACAGAATACTCTAAAAGGAGGTAGACTGAAGCAGAATACAGTAAGAGAGAGGAAAGTAAAGCAGTAGGAAAGTGCAGAGTAGTAGGAAAGCAGAGGAGGTGAAGGATTAGTCAGGTTTTGAGCAGGAACAGAGCCAGTGGCTTTGGAAGTAATCTTTGATTTTGTGTTTAAAGAGAGGCAGAGATGTAGTAAGTGTTATGTCGCTAGGAAGCAGATTCCAGTTCCTTCCTACAGTATTATTAAAGAGAGTCACCAGCGAATTATAAGTCTTTGTTATGGTAGCCATAAGTTTACTGGATGAGCGAAGGGAGTTTAGGTTGTTATAAGGGATTAAAAGTTTAGAAAGAATTGGGGTTTTGTTTGGTTGGTATAAGATTTTATGGGCAATAGTGAGTTGAGGGATTAACAGAAGGTTTTGTAGTTCAAGCCAGCCTAGAAGTTTCAGGTTAATACAGTGATGAGTTCTAAAGGGGTTACTAGTGGCAAAGCGGGCAATGTTGTTGTAGCAAGTAGCCAGTTTGTAAACTGTGAATAGTGGAAAAGTATTGAAAAACAAGAGCCTGTCAGATGGCAGGAAATGTGCCTTATATGGAAGTATATCCGATTTTCTTTTTCTGCCTAGAGATGTAGTAATGTGAACTGCTTTAAGCCTATGGGTAAACCACTGATTAGTTAATTGTCTTTTGTACTAATTTAATTGGTCTAGTTTATATTTTTGTACTGTCAGCAATATCACCAGCATATAAGCTTATGCATTCCTTTGTTCGGGGAGTCTCCCTGGTACTTTCCATGAGGCTCCCACACGTGTGTAATAAATACCACTGAAAGAGAGGAAGAAGTGTCTTGTCTTCATTTAAGGTAAAAATACAAGCACAACATAGAACTTTGGATACAAAAATATATAAGAAGCATGTCCATAAAAATAAATATCTACATAGAAAAAGTATGCATCCTAATTACACCTTTCAGGGCATAGTGAGAATCAATATTTTAGAGCTAGTAGACTAAACACTAATGATAATGTTTCATCATCATCTTCTTTCGGCGGTTTTTGTTAGGGGTCGCCACAGCAGATCACCTGTTTCCATTTCTTCCTGTCCTCTGCATCTTGCTCTGTCACACCAACCACCTGCGTGTCCTATCTCACCACATCCATAAACCTTATCTAAGGCCTTCCTCTTTTCCTGTTACCTGGTAGATTCATCCTTAGCATCTTTTTCCCAATATACTCGGCATCCCTCCTCAGCACATGTCCAAACCAACGCAATCGTGCCTCTCTGGCTTTGTCTCCAAACCTTCCAACATAGGCTGACCCTCTAATATACTTACTCCTAATCCTATCCACCCTCGTCACACCCAGTGCAAATCTTAACATCTTTAATTCTGCCACATCCAGCTCAAATTCCTGCCTTTTTGTCAATGCCACTGTCTCCAACCCATATAACATAGCTGGTCTCACTACCCTCTTGTAGACCTTCCCTTTCACTCTTACAGGTACTCGTCTGTCACAAATCACTCCTGACACTCTTCTCCACCCACCCCATCCTGCCTGTACTCTCTTCTTCACCTCTCTTTCACACTCACCGTTACTCTGAACTATTGACCCAAAGTATTTAAACTCATCCACCTTCGCCACCTCTACTCCTTGCATCCTCACCATTCCTCTATCCTCCCTCTCATTCGCACACATATATTCTGTCTTAGTCCTGCTGACCTTCATTCCTCTTCTTTCTAGAGCATATCTCCATCTCTCCAGGGTTTCCTCCACCTGTTCCCTACTCTCACTACAGATCACAATGTCATCTGCAAACATCATAGTCCACGGGGACTCTTGTCTGATCTCATCTGTCAACCTGTCCATCACCATTGCAAATAAGAAAGGGCTCAGAGCTGATCCTTGATGTAACCCCACCTCCACCTTAAACACATCCGTCACTCCCACCGCAGACCTCACCGCTGTCACACTACCCTTGTACATATCCTGTACCACTCTTACATACTTTTCTGACACTCCTGACTTCCTCATACAATACCACAACTCCTCTCTAGGCACCCTGTCATATGCTTTCTCTAAGTCTACAAAAAAAATGCAACTCCTTTCGACATTCTCTGTACTTCTCCATCAACACTCTCAGAGCAAAGATCGCATATGTAGTGCTCTTTCCTGGCATTAAACCATACTGCTGATCACTAATCATCACGTCCCTTCTTAACCTTGCTTCCACTACTCTTTCCCATAACTTCATGCTGTGACTGATCAATTTTATCCCTCTGTAGTTACTACAGCTTTGCACATCACCCTTATTCTTGAAAATCGGTACCAAAACACTTTTTCTCCATTCCTCAGGCATCCTCTCACTTTCCAAGATTTCATTAAACAATCTGATTAAAAACTCCACTGCCATTTCACCTAAACACCTCCATGCTTCCACAGGTATGTCATCTAATGATACTGTTTACACTGAGCAATTACATGAGTGGACAGATGATCCGTTGTGGCTACCCCTAACCGGGAAAAGCCAAAAGAAGAAGAATATATGAATTTCAAAAGAGAGGCGATGACTCCAAATTACTGACAGAAGAAAAGAATAAACCATTTAGTGAGAGAGAGCAGAGCTAAATCTTATTTTTCAATGTTGTATGATATTAGACATACTTCAAGAAATAATTATTTAAGATATACTACTACATATAGTAGATGCACATCTGAGGTTAGGAAAATAATAGCTAACAATTGGGGTATATTAACCATTCTGCCTGAATTGAATACTATCATTCCACCACATCACTTGTTTGCATACAAGAATTCTGATAACTTGAAAAATAAGTTATGTTATAAAGATATGTGACAAGGTAGGCAAAGCAAATCAGAATTTAATAAAAAAGGCACTTTTCCTTGTATGAACTGTTATGTATGCAATATCATATGTAAAAATAACACATTTGTGCATCCTACTACACATAAATAATACACTTTTTCATGTACTGCTACCTGTAATGCAACTAATATAGTATACTTAGCTACTTGTAATAAATGCTCTTGTTTCTATGTAGGGAAATCCACTAGAAGGCTGCATGAAAGTATTATAGAACATAGGTTGGATACGAAAAGAGCTGTTCTACCTAATGCTATTGCTAAACATTGTATTGATTGTGGCACCTCTCATGCCTTTGGTTTTAGAATTATAGACATATTCAGGCATGACCAAATGACAACTTTAGGTGCATTCTCCAGTCCAGCTGGTGAGTCTGGGTATCCTGAGGCAATGTTACAACTGCCTCATGTGCACAGACAACCCTCTCCTCCTACCACAAATCACGTCAGCCGCCCTGCTAGACAGGGGTCCAGGGAAGTAAAATGTGTGGGAAGAAATAGCCAGGGAATTGTTATGGCTAGGCTTGTATAGACCCTAGGGATGATAGCCTAGTACCAACCTATGAACCTATGAAAACACTAACATATGCGAGAGATGCAATTATACAGCCAAACTGGAAGCTAAGCTGTCTCCACCCAAGACTGGAACGGAACAGACAGTTAAGAGGAGAAGGTTAACACTTGCACCACACCTCCAGCCGCACACAGTCCTACTAAAACAGCACTGGCAAAAAATACACATAAATACACAAAATCATACTCGGAGGCTCTAAATAAAAAACTGCAAAAGCATCAGAGACCTCCAAAGCAGGCACCCAAACAACCAGCACTTCCCGTCACAAACCAGACAACACATAAAACACAAAATCAGTGTGCCACACAATCACAGCCCTTAAGGTGAAATAACATACCTAACACACTAGTAACAGGTGACTCTATAGTCAGGCACACTGATGTCCCACTCACTAGGCTGGACAAGCAGAAGATTACTGTTAGCTGCCTGTCAGGAGCCAGAATCTGTCACATAACACAAGCACTCGGGTCACTCCAGAACAAGTACAAATATGACTCTGCCATTGTTCATGTTGGTGTGAATGACCTGAGACGTACCTACCTTGACTACATGAAAAGAGACATGGAAGAGCTCTCTGATCATGCATCCCAGGCTGGTATGACCCGGACCCTGAGTAGCATCCTGCCCTCACCAAGAATGATACCTCAGTATAAAGAAAAAATTATCAATTTCAGCAATTGCCTAAGCTTCTGGTGTCATTCAAAGGGGATCCAGTGTCTTGTCAGCCTGGGACGACATGCTCGACAAGCTGCATTGCTTCTCAAGAGATGGCTTGCACCTGTCACCCCTAGGCTTTCGAATACTGGCCAAGGCTCTTGCTGACCCCATAGTGCCTTTTTTAGGCAAGGCTCAAAAGTCAAACCCACCTCCATAAACAGCACAATTAACAAAAAACTGAGGGTTATGCTACTCAATGCCAGGAGTTTAAATCTCAAAATGCAGCCGCTCGAAGCACTCCTCAGTATGGAGAGCGTCAACATTTGTGCAGTAGCTGAAACCTAGTTCAAGTCTCCAGAGAGCACCCCAGCATTACTGGGCTACAACTCATACCACACGTTTCGGCCACAGAACACGGATCGAAACACAAAAGGAGGGGGTGTATCAATATTGATCAAGGATACCTACAACTCCAGGTTAGTGGCGCAGCATGATACCTCTGAGATCTTCCATGAGCAACTAACATCGGGCAAATCTGCAATGCAAATTGTGGCCTGCTACAGATCACCCTCCATGACCCAGGACCACCATTCCACCTTTCTGGAGACACTGGAAAACATTAAAGTCCTACCGAACACCCTGATATTGGGAGATTTCAATTACCCTACCATTCACTGGGAAAACTAGTCGAGTACAAATACCCAGGCCCAGCGCTTCTTGGAATTCATCAACTCAAATGCCCTGGATCAGCTGGTAAACTCCCCTACCAGAGGTGAAAATATATTGGACCTGGTCATCACCAACATGGGCGACAGGTGTTCCACACCGGAGGTCAACCCGTCACTGGTTAGATCAGACCATAAACTAATCACTCTGGATGTCCACACCCCACCACCACCCCCAACTAAGGAAACCACAGTAAAAAACTTTTCTAAAGCAAACTTCACCTTACATAAGACAGAGGTGGTAAGTTTCACAGCCCCCACACTAAAGGATAATGCTGCCCAAGATGCAGAAACCTTTACAAATTCACCCCTACAACTACAAGGATGCATGGATCATGCCATCCCTAGCAAAACCAAGACTCACTCCTCTAAGAGAAGGAAACCAGTTTGGTGGACCCCTGCAATAAAAAGGCTATACAATAGAATGAGGAAAGTAGTTCAGAAAAAAAGCAAATCCTAAGAAGGAAAGACATCCCTGATCAGTATCAGTAAGAAATTAAGGTACCACATGAAATCATCCAAGGCTAACTTCGAAAGAAAAATAGCCAAGGATTCAAAAGATAACCACAAAGCCTTTTTCAGCTATGTTAAGAATCTAAGTGGCAACTCACAGATATGCACTGAACTAGTGCAAAATAGCACAAAATATACTGAACCCACTGATAATGCCAACATCCTGGCAGATAGATTCAGTGCAAACTTCACCCCCCCTCTCACCTCCAAAAGGGCCCACAACAATACCGGAAAAGTGTAGTGTCCCAAAAATCACAGACGCACAGGTGAAAACAGCCCTTTCAAAAGCCAAAAACACAGCGTCAATGGGACCAGATGGTGTCCCAGGCTGCATCTTGCATGAACTACAGAACAAACTAACCCCCCACCTAAACACACTGTTCAACCTCAGCCTCTCCACAGGCTACATGCCCATAGAATGGTGCACAGCAACGGTTATTCCTCTCCATAAAAGAGGGGCCACAACTGACCCTGGTAACTATCACCCCATAAGCCTGACTAGCCTGGTCTGCAAGGCTATGGAGCGCATCATCATGGAACTCATTAACAAAGACATTGGGAACCTCCAAATACTTGACCCGACCCAGTTCGGCTTTGTTAAGGGCAGATCATGTCTACTAAACCTGGTTGACTTATATGAGACAGTCACCAAGGCCATAGACAAGGGAAAGGTGTTTCACACAGCCTACCTTGACCTCGCCAAGGCTTTTGACACCATTTCCCACTCAGGTATTACAGAAAAACTCACCAGCCTGAACATAAACTGCTACGTCATGAGATGGGTTGCCAACTGGCTTACAGACAGAACTCACACAGTAAGAATAGCGGGCTCCAGGTCCGACTCTAAACCAGTCACAAGTGATGTCCCGCAAGGCTCGGTCCTGGGACCCCTACTGTTCTCAGAAAAAAAGGCAAACACAGGAGGAGTTTGGCTAACCAAGTTCACCGATGACTGCAAACTGGGAGCCATAATTGACTCTTCGGCTGACACAGACATCCACCAAAAGGGCCTTATTGAGACGGACACCTGGTGGCAAAGTCATGGCCTCAAGCTAAATGCCAAAAAATGCCTAGTCATCCCATTTGGGAAAAACAAAACACCCACGAATTACCACATAGGTGGCAGCCCCCTTAATACAGAAGAGGTAATAAGAGATCTGGGGACCCAGGTAGATAGTAATCTCTCCTTTGACAATCATATTGCCAAAGTAGTTAGGAAATCCTTCTATGTGACCCATCTAATTACTAAAGGGTTCACATCTAGAAATAAAGAGGTTATAGTGCCCCTCTACTCGTCACTCATTAGACCCATCATAGAGTCCAATGTCCCATTTGGGATATACCTCACAAGACACTTCTAACAGCTGGAGAGACCACAAAAGTACCTCACCAAGAGAATTACTGGCCTCAAACATATGTGCTATGCAGCCCGATTGAAAAAACTCCGGCTGTACTCAGTGGCATATCACTTACACAGAGGTGATCACTGCATGACTTACAAAGCCATGTCCAACTCAGAATCGATGGACATGCTCCATCTAAAGAAATCCAAGTCACTGCAAGCCATGAGCTCTAGTGAGCTTTACCTCATCACAACAATAAACAGAACATGCTGAAGGGATAGATTCCTGTCACAGAGACTCCCCATGCTTTGGAACAAAATTCCAAATGACATCAGGCAGAGCCCCTCACTAACACTCTTCAAGAGAAACCTTGACAAGTGGATAGGTAACAGAAATACACCCCTGGCATCACTTCATTGGATCTGCTTGACAGAAGATCAGTTAATTAATCAATGGGGTGGCAAAAGCCAACACACTCTGGCTAGGTTTATAAATGCCCTCGGGCAGATAGCCAAGTACCTACCTATGAACCTATGAACCTATGTATTACTAATATGAGAGGGGGGATAAGAATATCGATCGTGAGATGAAAGAGTACAGCTGGATTATTAAGTTACAGGCTGACTGCTTTCCTGGTATTAATTCTATGGTATCAATCAAACCTGTATTGAAATGCAGACAGTTACATTTAAAATAATACATTTTTCAAAGAAGTTTTTTAAAGAAGCTTTTTAGAGCTATTATATTTCTTTAAAAAGAAGCTTTTTAGAATCATTTTGTTTCTTGAAAAATAAATGCTTCTTAATTAATCTTGCTATTTCGTTGGCTGCTAATGATCATGTAATTGTTACTATTTAATTTAAATGATAGAATGTTCTGATGCAAGTTTATCACACTGAAGAAGGAGTAATCCGAAAGCTTTGTGTTTTCTTGAATACATTTATTGGACGTAACACTGCCGTTTTCTGCTTATTTGCTCCTGGACTGTTTTTGGTAATGGCGAGCTCATTACAGGTTTCTGTTTTCTCTTTGGTTTAAACCATAAATTTGTCCCAGGGGTTCCACCTGTGTCCCTCATTGACGGGGTAACAGGTGCTGACTGAGGTTTCTTTTTGGGGATAAACTCTTGGCTAGGCTTGGAAGGCCCTGAGGGCCATTAGCCTAGTTACCTCCTATGATCTTATGATCCTATAAATTGAGCTGATGCACAAAATTTTGTTTAGGCTACACATGTGCAGTTCTAAATGACAAAGTTTACTTTAACTTTGACTTTTGACTTTAATCCTTTTGCCATTAATTACTGAATGACAGAACTCCACTGTACACGTGTCTAACACATGCATCCCATCAACTAGTTTCATACCTGATAATCAAATAATATTTTTCTATTAATGGTAGCCAGAATAAAAATACCAAGAAATTAAAATATAACTGATTCTTCCTCTCCTTTTGTTAGATGGTTTTAATCATTCATTTATTAATTAACCAGTTAGTCCTTTGTAGCGATATGAGGAGTCACATCCTATCCTGACCCTCAGAGGGTGCAAGACATATATGCTCATCATGACTAGGTAGTAGTGGAAGCTAGGTTAAGAAGGGAGGTGATGATTAGTGATCAGCAGTATGGTTTCATGCCAGGAAGGAGCACTACAGATGCAATGTTTGCTCTAAGAGTGTTGATGGAGAAGTTTAGAGAAGGTCAGAAGGAGTAGCATTGTGTCTTGGTGGACTTAGAGAAAGCATATGACAGGGTGCCTAGAGAGGAGTTGTGGTATTGCATGAGGAAATTGAGAGTGGCAGAGTAGTATGTAAGAGTGGTACAGGATATGTACGAGGGTAGTGTGACAGCAGTGATGTCTGCAGTGGGAGTGACGGATGCGTTTAAGGTGGAGGTGGGATTACATCAAGGATCAGCTCTGAGCCCTTTCTTATTTGCAATGGTGATGGACAGGTTGACAGACGAGATCAGACAAGAGTCCCCGTGGACTATGATGTTTGCAGATGACATTGTGATCTGTAGTGAGAGTAGGGAACAGGTGGAGAAGACCCTGGAGAGATGGAGATATGCTCTAGAGAGAAGAGGAATGAAGGTCAGCAGGACTAAGACAGAATATATGTGTGTGAATGAGAGGGAGGATAGAGGAATGGTGAGGATGCAAGGAGTAGAGGTGGCAAAGGTGGATGCATTTAAATACTTGGGATCAATAGTTCAGAGTAATGGTGAGTGTGGAAGAGAGGTGAAGAAGAGATTACAGGCAGGATGGAGTGGGTGGGGAAGAGTGTCAGGAGTGATTTGTGACAGACGAGTACCAGTAAGAGTGAAAGGGAAGGTCTACAAGAGGGTAGTGAGACCAGCTATGTTATATGTGTTGGAGACAGTGGCATTGACAAAAAGGCAGGAGTTTGAGCTGGATGTGGCTGAGTTAAAGATGTTTAGATTTGCACTGGGTGTGACAAGGGTGGACAGATTAGGAATAAGTATATTAGAGGGTCAGCCCAGTTTGGAAGGTTTGGAGACAAAGCCAGACAGGCAAGATTACATTGGTTTGGACACGTGCTGAGGAGTATATTGGGAAAAAGATGCTAAGGATGAAGCTACCAAGTAAGAGGAAAAGAGGAAGGCCTAAGATAAGGTTTATGGATGTGATGAGAGAGGACATGCAGGTGGTTGATGTGGCAGAGGAAGATGCAGAGGACAGGAAGAAATGGAAGCAGATGATCCACTGTGGTGACCCCTAATGGGAACAGCCGAAAGAAGATGATGACTAGGGTACTGACCCACTGAAGTAACCGCATACATGGTCACTGACATGCCATCCATGCTTATGGGCAATTTGAAAGATCAGCAGTTCACCCATGACATGTCTTTGAGATGCAAGAGGAAACTGGTTCAGCAGTGAGAATATGCAAACTGCACACATATTACAACTTTAGCAGGGAACAGAAAGGGAAAGCTAAACACTCAGCTCCACAACAACACAAACTGCTGTGTCACTGTCATTTGATGACTGGATGCTCACTAGTGGCTCAGTTTTCAGTATGGAGAGAAATACTCTATATATGACTGTGGCCCTTAGATTTCCAGACTTGTTTCTTTGTTTGAATGTGTTATAATGTTTCAACAGATGGCTTTATATCCAATAAATCACATCATCACTAATTTCTTCTCTATGTTTTTTTCATATATTAACCACAGCACTTTGGCATGCTTATCCTAAAGCTTAGTAACATCATCCTAATGCCGTGACTATATTACATCAAATACACTCCAACTTTTCATTTTATTTTTGATTTGTAGAGTCTATTGGATATCTATTAGGAGAAAATATGTCATAACATTTTAAAATTTTTACTAAATGATGTATTAACTTACATATTTGTATTTAATTACATAAGCCCAAATAGCATAACAAAATTTAAAACAGGTTTCCAAAATAAATAAATACATAGATAGATAGGTAGATAGATAAGTAAAGAAATGAAATAATCAGAAAATGGTTGATATAAATAAATAAATAAATAAATACATGCAGTTTCTGGTTATAAAACAGTATCATGACATTAAATAGCTATTTATAAAACTGAAATCTAGGATTTAAATAGATTTTTCTTAAACAAGTGATACTTAGTACCCGTAAAAAGATATTTTGAACATAAATATCTTGATATTATTCGCAGTGAGAAACAAAATAATTCAACTGATAATACTGCTACATTTGTAGTTAGCAGATTGAGCAAAACCATTAGTTAGAAGAATTACAACTTTTTCAAACAGACTTCAGATTATGAAAAGTGATGCTATCTAAAATCTGATTTCTTATCAAGTGTCTACCACAGATAGTTTCCTCTAAGTATATCAAAATATTTCAAACTATTAGTCTTTATATGGAATTTATGCTCAGAATATGCATACACACATTATTTACTTATAGTGAGAGGGGAAGCAGAGGGGGTGTATACATTATGATAGTACAGTGGTGGGTGACCACATTTTCATGTCAAAAGCAGACCTAGATGAATCTTTCTGGGCGTCTATACTGAGGTTATACATTTGAATACAGTATCTAGAGTGACTACAGCTTCTAGCAAGATAACAGAACATGGGCTTAAATGAAACACTGCATGAAAAAAGAAGGCTATAAGTGTCAAACCCACTAGCTAGCAACCTTATTTCCTTTAGTGGAATTTGGTGTTGCCTAAATATAAGATGGAGGAAAAACAGATTTATTGGTCTAACTGGATATGAGTAGGATTCTTATGTGTCATTGATATTCAGAATAAAAGGATGGGCTGCTTCCTCATTTCATCAGTATAGCAAATGATTCTAGCCAGAAAAACTCAAGGTGAAAGCAAAATCTATAACTCTGTTACTAACGAAGCCAGGTATAAATCAAAGCAGTTCTCTACAAAATGTTCTGTCTCTAGACACTGACAATGGGATTATGATATTTTCAACATTAAAGACACTGTATAAGAAATTGCTAGTTCTTATTGTTGCACATTTTAGTGATGTGGGTAAGAAATAGGAATATACTTAGTTTAAAAATTCACAGTTAAAATTTAAGACAAGGTTATATAAAATAATGTCAATATGCAATTGTTTCTGTTTGATTTTCATTACTGAATTTACAAATAAACAGGAAGCATTCTCCCTCCAGAATGAGTATTTTGGATTTGAACCATTACAATTATTACATGATATGCAGAAGCAAACAAAAGAATTATATGTCTTAATTAGTTACTAATAATGCAGTTCAGGAGACCATTAAGGAGCCTAGCCCAAATTCTCAATTGACACAAAGGAGTCTAGGTAAGTGACTTGCTCAAGGTCACACAGTATGGAAAGGAACGCTAAGAGAATCAAACCCTTTACCACAGGAAATAGTTGGTTAAAAGATCATAGCTTTAATCATCTGTGCAAACTGCCACACCAATGCATATCAGAAAATGCCCAAAGGTCTTCAATAAATGGAATGGGATAACAGATGGTATTCATAGGGTCCTGAGAAGTTACTGGCAGAACAAAAAAGATATGCTTTGGGGGTTCTATTAAGGGAATTCTGAATTTATTTCCCAGGTGTGATCATTCACTGAGCTCATTAGTAGCAGTTTCTTTTTGTGGTAGTTTTATTTATGTTCTGATGGTAATATCTGAAATAGTTAAATCAAAATGTTCAAAATACTATTATAGGTTCATAGGTTCATAGGTTCATACTAGGCTATCTGCCCTAGGGCATTTATAAGCCTAGCCACAGTGTGTTTGGCTTTCGCCACCCATTTTAAATTAATTTTGCTATGCCCTTTTTCGAGGTTAGTATACTGTGCCTCTGTCTAACAGTGACACAGAAGTGATACCCGGGGTAAACCTACGATCCCCCATCCACTCATCAAGATTCCTCTTGAAGAGAGTCAATGAGGGACTCTGCCTAACCTGGACTGGGATTTTATTCCAGAGTGAAGGGAGCCTCTGGGTTATGAATCTGTCCCTCCAGCATGTCCTATTTATTTCAGTGCTGAGGTTCAAGTCTCTAGCGTAGCTCGATGGGATTTGGATTTTCTGAGGTGCAGCATGTCCATTAATTCCGGGTTGGACACGGCTTTATACATCAGGCACAGATCGCCTCTGAGCAGGCGGTATGCCACTGAGTAGAGCTGGAGTTTCTTTAACCGGGCAGAATATGGCATCTGTTTGAGCCCTTTGATCCTCTTGGTGAGGTACTTTTGGGGTCTTTCCAGTTGCTGCAGGTGTCTGGAAGGTACATCCCAAAAGGGGCATTGTACTCAATTATGGGCCTGATGAGGGATGAGTAAAGAGGTACGATGACCTCCCCTGATCTAGATGTGAATCTTTTCATGATTAGGTGGGCTATATAAAATGTTTTTCTAACCACTTTGGCCATGTGGTTGTCAAATGAGAGATTGCTATCAACTTGGGTTCCCAGGTCCCTAATTACTTCTTCTGTACTTAATGGATTACCACCTATGTGGTAATTTGTGGGCACTTTGTTTTTGCCAAAGGAGATGACTATACACTTTTTGGCATTTAGCTTGAGGTCATGGCTCTGGCACCAGTTGTCTGTTTCTATGAGGCCCTTTTGGAGGATGCTTGTGCCGGCTGGAGAGTTGATTATAGCGCCCAGTTTGCAGTCATCTGCGAACTTGGTCAGCCACAGTCCTTCCATGTTGGCCTGTACCTCCGAGAAATATATACCAAACAGGAGAGGTCCCAGGACTGAGCCGTGTGGGACGCCACTTGTAACTGGTTTGGAGACTGACATGGCTCCAGCAATTCTAACCATGTGGGTTCTGTCCTTGAGCCAGTTTGCAACCCATCTAGTGACATAGGGGTTTATATTTAAGCTGGTGAGCTTATCTATAATGCCTGAGTGGGGTATTGTATCAAAGGCTTTTGCGCGGTACAGGTAGGCTGTGTGGACCACCTTCCCCTCGTCAATGGCCTTGGTGACTGTTTCAAAGAAATCGACCAGGTTTAAGAGGCAGGATCTGCCCTTAACAAAGCCAAACTGGGTAGGATCCAGTGTCTGTAGGTCCCCAATATCTTTTTTTATGAGGTCCATGATGATCCTTTCCATAGCTTTGCAGACCAAGCTAGTCAGGCTTATGGGGCGATAGTTTCCAGGATCCGTTGAGGCACCACCTTTGTGGAGAGGGACCACTGTTGCTGTACGGCACTCTTTGGGTACATATCCTGTGGTAAGGCTGAGACTGAACAATAGTTTTATGTTTGGATTTAGCTCTTCTTGGAGTTCATGTAGGACGCAGCCTGGGACACCGTGTGGTCCCATTGATGTTGTGTTTTTTGCTTTGGAGAGGGCGGCTCTTACCTGAGTATCTGAGATGTCAGGGGGGCAGCACTCTGCTGGGATAAATATTTGCCCTTTTGGTGGGGGGGGGGGTTTGCCCTGAACCTGTCAGCTAGGATGTTGGCAATGTCTGTGGGTTCGGTGTATTTTTTGTCATTTTGGACTAATTCTGAGCATATCTGGGAATTCCCACCCAGGTTCCTAACATAACTAAAGAAAATCTTGTGATTATCCTTAGTGTCCTGTGCAATTTTTCTCTCGAAGCTGGCCTTAGACGATTTTATGAGTGCCAGTAGTTTTTTGCTAACACTGATCAGAGATGCCTTCCCTTTTTGGGATTTTGCTCTATCATGTAGTAGCTTCCTCCTTTTATTGTATAGTTTGTTTATGGCTGGGGTCCACCAGACAGGACATCTGCCTTTGGAGGATTGGGTCTTGGTTTTATTTGGGATTGCATGATCCATGCATTCCTGAAGGTGTTCATAGAATGTGTTTATAAAGGATTCTGCGGTCTGTGCCGTATTTTCCACAGGCCTGGGGGCTTTGAAGGATTCCACCTCGGTTTTGAGGAGTGTGAAATTTGCTTTAGAGACGTTTTTCACTGTGGTTTTCTGGGCAGGGGGTGGGGTCGGGATATGAATATCCAGTGAGATTAGTTTATGGTCTGATCTTACCAGTGAGGGATACACTTCTGGTCTGGAGCATAGAGTCCCCATGTTGGTGATGATCAGGTCCAGTATGTTTTCCCCTCTTGTGGGAGTGGTAACAAGTTGTTCCATAGCATTTGAGTTTATAAATTCTAGGAACCTTTGAGCTAGGGTGTTGGAGCTAGAGTAATGCTCCCAGTCTATGTTTGGGTAGTTGAAGTCACCCAATATAATGGTGTTTGGAGAGACCTTCATATTTTCCAGTGTTCTCAGGAAGGCAGAGTGGGGTTCCTGGGTTTGGGAGGGTGGTCTGTAGCAGGCTATAAACTGGAAGGCAGTTTTACCCACTGTTAGTTGCACATGGATAGTCTCTGATGCTTCGTGCTGTGCCACCAACCTGAAGGTGTGGGTATCTTTGACGAATATTGATACTCCCCCTCCTTTTCTGGTTCGGTCCAAGTATTGGGGCCGAAAAGCATGGTATGAGGTATAACCTGGTAGTGCTGGGGTGCTCTCAGGAGCCTTGAACCAGGTTTCTGTTACTGCACAGATATCGATGTTCTCCATGCTAAGGAGAGTTTTGAGTGCATGCATCTTGAGGTTTAGACTTCTGGCATTGAGTAGCATTACTCTTAGTTTCTTATCCCTTGTGATACCTATGGAGGTGGGTTTGTCTTTTGAGCCTTGCCTAAAAAAGGCACTATGGGGGTAGCAAGAGCCTTTGCCAATATCCGAAAGCCCAGGGGTGACAGGTGCAAGCCACCCTAGTGAAGCATCGTGGCCTGTCGAGCATGTCATCCCAGGCTGACAGGCATTGGATCCCCTTTGAATGACACCAATACTTAAGCCAATTGTTGAAATTGATCATCTTGTCTTCATATTGTGGCATCATTCTTGGTGAGGGTAAGATGCTACTCAAGGTAAGGGTCATACCGGCCTGGGCCACATGCTCAGAGAGCTCCTCTATGTCTCTTTTCATGTAGTCCAGGGAGGTACATCTCAGGTCATTCACACCAGCATGGACAATAACTGAGTCATATTTGTACTTGCCTTGGAGTGACCTGAGTGCTTGTGTTATGTGGCGGATCCTAGCGCCCGATAGGCAGCTCATCGTGATCTTCTCCTTGTTCAGCCTGGTGAGCGGGACGTCAGTGTGCCTGACGATAGAGTCACCTATTACAAGTGTATCAGGTGTGTTGTTTAGCCTTAAGGGCTGTGACTGTTCGACATACTGGCTTTGTGAGCTATGTGTTGCACGTGTTTTGTTTTGGGGTAGCGGTTGCTTGGGTGTCTGCTTTGGAGGTCTCTGCTGCTTAGGCAGATTTTTATTTAGAGCTTCCGAGTATGTTTTTGTGTGTTTATGTGTTTGGTTTGCTGTCGTGGTAGGTCTATGTGAGACTGGAATTGTAGTGAGTGTGGTTTCCTTCTCCTCCTGACAGGTTTCACCAGTACTGAGTTGAGAGAGCTTAGCCTCCAGTTTGGCTATATGGTTGCATCTCTCACATGTGTTGGAATTTGTTGGGAGGAGGAGAGGGTTGTCTGTGTACATGAGACAGTTGTAACATTGCCTCAAGATTCCCAGATTCACCAGCTGGACCGGAGAGGAGATTGACAACTGACCTTTGGACATGCTAGAATAGTACTGGGAATTCCTTTATAATTGAAAAAAAAGGGCCAATGGGAAACAAGGTACTCAAGTGGAGTTTGTGAGGGTGTAGTGCTTTTAATATTTTAGTGCTGACTTATATAATTGCTTTAGTGAGCAAGTGCCAGGTAACTTAAATGCAATGTGTTACAGGTAACTTAAATGCAAAAATGACAAACAGTAACTTTCTTTCAAGTGAAACAAGGAAATAAGTACAGTAAGCAATGCAGATGTCACTAGGGATCCACAGAAGCTGAAAAGCTGCGTTTTAGGTGGAATTAGCATTTCAGGGAAATAACAAGCAAACAAGCATACAAACAAAGCTAGATTCAGCAGGCCTGGATCTAGTCTATGCTACAGCAAACAAGGTATACCAATTCCAGTAAGAAACAGTTCAAATATGCAGGCACTATAAGCCTTTAACCAGAAATTCCCAGCTCAGAAGGGCAGAGTCCAGCCTCTCCTCCCACAAGAGTGCAGACCACGAACCTTCTTAATGTAAAATAACTGGCCTGAAGCCCAAGTGCTTAAACCAGAACTAATACACTTTTAGAATAACAGACACTGAGCCCTCAGTCAGCAGTTCCCAACTTAGAAGGATGTAAGCTACCTGACCTACCACCACAGTGCAGGCCACAAACCTTCCTAATGTAAAACAACTGGTCTGAGCCCAAGTGCTTAATCCAAAAGACTTAGAATGATAGCTACACTTTAATCAAATTGCTACCAAGCAGTAATAAATACAATTGAATACTTTAAAGAATGCCTGGATTAGTGCTCAAGTTATACAAACAAAGCTAGATTCAGCAGGCCTGGATCTAGTCTATGCTACAGCCAACAAAGTGTACCAATTTAGTAAGAAACAGTTCAAATATGCAGGCACTATAAGCCTCTAACCAGAAATTCCCAGCTCAGAAGGGCAGAGTCCAGCCTCTCCTCCCACAAGAGTGCAGACCACGAACCATCTTAATGTAAAATAACTGGCCTGAAGTTCATTAGAAATGAACTTCATGGTCTTATAATAAGTTTGAGAGTAGTGAGTTTGACAAATACCTGTAAATCTTTCTCTTGTTAAAATTTTATGTTATACGATTGCTTATAGTTTAATGAAATGTGGTTATGGTGAAGTTCTGGCACTACATATAATGCTGTGATGCATTTTTAAATATGCATATTTAATTTCTTAGAATTATTCAACCCAGCCACTGGGGATGCACAAGCCAGTGCATTTCTTTGTGCCGGTCCCAAGCCCGGATAAATGGGGAGGGTTGCGTCAGGAAGGGCATCCGGCATAAAAATTCTGCCACAACACTTATGGCGCAAAAATTTCATATTTCCATACCGGATTGGTCGAGGCCCAGGTTAACAATGACTGCCACCAGTACTGTTAGCCAACATGGTGCTGGCGGAAATTGGGCTACTGTTGGCTGAAGGAGAAGAGGAGGGTGAAGGCATGCCCGAAGGCAGGAAGAGAGGAGGAAGGTTAGGAGTGTAGCAGTGAGGGTAGGAACTTTGAATGTTGGCAGTATGACTTGTATAGGAAGACAGCTAGCTGATATGATGGAGAGAAGGAAGGTTGATATATTATGCGTGCAAGAGACCAGATGGAAGGAAAGTAAGGCCAGGTGTTTAGGAAACAGGTTCAGATTGTTCTATCATGGTGTGGATGGCAGGAGAAATGGGGTAAGGGTTATACTAAAGGAACAATATGCCAAGAGTGTTTTAGACGTGAAGAGTGTCTGACAGAGTGATGTTTATGAAGCTCGAAATTGATGGTGTAATGATGAATGTTGTTAGTGCATGTGCTCCACAAGTTGGGTGTGCGATGGATGAGAAAGAGAAATTTTGGAGTGAGTTGGATGAAGTTGTGGTGAGTATACCCAAGGGTGAGAGACTAGTGATTGGAGCGGACTTTAATGGGCATGTTGGTGAAGTGAACAGAGGGGATGAGGAAGTGATGGGTAGGTATGGTGTTAAGGAGAGGAATGCAGAAGGTCAGATGATTGTGGATTTTGCGAAAAGGATGGACATGGCTGTGGTGAATACGTATTTTAAGAAGAGGGAGGAGCATAGGGTGACATACAAGAGTGGAGGAAGATGCACACAGGTGGATTATATCCTATGTAGGAGGGCCAATCTGAAGGAGATTGGAGACTGTAAAGTGGTGGCAGGGGAAAGTGTAGTTAAGCAGAATAGAATGGTGGTCTGTAGGATGATGTTGGTGATCAAGAAGAGGAGGAGGAGGAGTGTGAAAGCAGTGCCAAGGATTAAATGGTGGAAGTTAAAAAAGGGCGATTGTGAAGTGGAGTTTAGGGAAGAGTTAAGACAGGCACTGGGAGGCAGTGGAGAGTTACCAAATAGCTGGGTAACTACAGCAGAACTAGTAGGGGAGACTGCTAGAAAGGTGCTTGGTGTGACATCTGGACAGAGGAAGGAGGACAAGGAGACCTGGTGGTGGAATGAAGAAGTACAGGAGAGTATACAGAGGAAGAGGCTGGCGAAGATGAAGTGGGATTGTCAAATAGATGAAGAAAGTAGACATGAGTATAAGGAGATGAGGCGCATGGCAAAGAGAGTGGTGGCGAAAGCTAAGGATAAGGCGTATGGAGAGTTGTATGAGAGATTGGACACTAAAGAGGGAGAAAAGGACCTGTACCGATTGGCTAGACAGAGGGACAAAGCTGGGAAAGATGTGCAGCAAGTAAGGGTGATAAAGGATAATGAGGGAAAGGTACTCACAAGAGAGGAGAGTGTGTTGAGTAGATGGAAAGAGTATTTTGAGAGGCTGATGAATGAAGAGAATGAGAGAGAGAGAAGGTTGCATGATGTGGGGATAGTGAATCAGAAAGTGAAACAGATTAGCAAGGAGGAAGTAAGGACAGCTATGAAGAGGATGAAGAATGGAAAGGCTGTTGGCCCAGATGACATACCAATGGAAGCATGGAGGTGCTTAGGAGAATTTTTAACTAGATTGTTTAATGAAATTTTGGAAAGTCAGAGGATGCCTGAGGAGTGGAGAAAAAGTGTTTTGGTACCTATCTTTAAGAATAAGGATGATGTGCAGAGCTGCAGTAACTACAGAGTGATAAAACTGATCAGTCACAACTTGAAGTTATGGGATAGAGTAGTAGAAACTAGGTTAAGAAGGGAGGTGATGATTAGTGATCAGCAGTACAGTTTCATGCCAGGAAAGAGCACTACAGATGCAATGTTTGCTCTGAGAGTGTTATTGGAGAAATACAGAGAAGGTCAGAAGGAGTTGCATTGTGTCTTTGTAGACTTGGAGAAAGCATATGACAGGGTGCCTAGAGAAGAGTTGTGGTATTGGATGAGGAAGTTGGGAGTGGCAGAGAAGTATGTAAGAGTGGTACAGAATATGTACGAGGGTAGTGTGACAGTGGTGAGGACTGCAGTGGGAGTGACATATCCGTTTAAGGTGGAGGTGGGATTACATCAAGGATCAGCTCTGAGTCCTTTCTTATTTGCAGTGGTGATGAACAGGTTGACAGATGAGATCAGACAGGAGGCCCCGTGGACTATGATGTTTGCAGATGACATTGTGATCTGTAGTGAGAGTAGAAATCAGGTTGAGGAGACTCTGGAGAGGTGGAGATATGCTCTAGAGAGCAGAGGAATGAAGGTCAGCAGGGCTAAGACAGAATATATGTGTGTAAATGAGAGGGAGGGTAGAGGAATGGTGAGGATGCAGGGACTAGAGTTGGTAAAGGTGGACGAGTTTAAGTACTTGGGATCAACAGTTCAGAGTAATGGCGAATGTGGAAGAGAGGTGAAGAAGAGAGTACAGGCAGGGTGGAAAGGGTGGAGAAAAGTGTCAGGAGTGATTTGTGACAGATGGGTACCAGTAAGATTGAAAGGGAAGGTCTACAAGAGGGTAGTGAGACCAGCTATGTTATATGGGTTGGAGACAGTGGCATTGACAAAAAGGCAGGAGTCAGAGCTGGATGTGGCAGAGTTAAAGATGTTAAGATTAGCACTCGGTGTGACTAAGATGGATAGGATTAAGAATCAGTATATTAGAGGGTCAGCTCATGTTGGACAGTTTGGAGACAAAGCAAGAGACAAGATTGCGTTGGTTTGGACATGTGCTGAGGAGGGATGATGGGCTTATTGGGAAAAAGATGCTAAGGATGGAGCTGCCAGGTAAAAGGAAAAGAGGAAGGCCTAAAATAAGGTTTATGGACGTGGTGAGAGAGGACATGCAGGCGGTTGGTGTGACAGAGCAAGATGCAGAGGATAGGAAGAAATGGAAAGAGATGATCCACTGTGGCGACCCCTAACGGGAAAAGCCGAAAGATGATGATGATGAATTTCTTAGAATTATTCAAATGAAGATGGAAAGATAATCAGTTTAAAAAGAAAAAATATTGCAAATCAGAAAATTCAGGTTATATTATAGCAAGTCCTTACTTAGTCGATCAATGTGGTTAACCTAGAGTATATGAATCTGATGATTTCATTTGAAAAAGGGTACCCAGGTCATCAATGGTTTGATATGTAGGAATCAAGATCTTGAAAACTGACCTTTCCAATGCAGGCAACCAATGTAATTGACATAACTATAGGAATATATGGTCAAAATACAAAAATGCCACAAAGTACACTAGCAGTGGAATTTTGCACTTGATGTAGAAAGTGAAATTGAAAACCAGAGTGACCTGATTAAATAGTATTGCAGAACTCCAACTGAGAAAAAAAAAAAACAACTAAAGTATGAACTACAGCAATAAAATCGTTTTGTGGTGCTAAAAGTTTGGTTTTACTAATTTTTAAGAAATGAAAATATGATATCACTGCTGGTCACACCTGGTACTTAACACTCCTCTCAACTGTACAGATTTTCACAGAATGTCCAGATTTTTGCCTCCTATTTTTGTGTGTTCCTCCTAAAATCTGTACTTTTCTGGCAATAAGCTGAGGATTGAAGTCATTAAATAATGACAAACATTTGAGTTTAAGACTCCACATTCTTCAGAAGTTCATGCTAATACAAAACCTATTATTCTAAGTTTGTAAGAGCAATATTTAAAATCTGTCCCTATTTGTCCCCCCATTATTTTAGGCTTTGTCCAGATGTTTTGCTCCAAGAGGTTGAGAGGTAAAATGCTCCAAAGTCTCAGACTCTTGACAAAACTCCAGTGTACTCACTTCCATAAAAAAGGATGAAGGTTAGATGCCTCAGAAGGTCTAATTGTAGCACGCACTAGCACTGTCTCCTGCTCTGGATGATTAAGCTTTAAGTGATTGTGATTCACCCATATAAAGATTCAGTCTACAGTTTTGAAAAAAAAGTATGTGCTTGTCAGGAAATGAGCAGTACGTCTTGGTATCAGTAGCAAATCATTCATACTGCATCCCTTTAATTTGAATGACATATTTTTTTGGAAGCATATGTACTACAAGTAACCAAAAGAAAGTAACAAGCCCTGCCTTAACCCACAGTTTAGCTGGCAACTTGAGGAGAACAAAAGCCAGAAGCAACCTACTGGTGTAGCAGTCAGGAATAATGTGTACAAATTCATAGCAGATTCACGGGAATGTAAGGTGAATTCCATGAGGCAAAGGGACAAGTGCAGCTGTGATGTCATACAGGGTCAACATAAACTACAACCATTGATATCTCTTCACTAAGAGATCAGTAATAATCCCAAATAGGACAGTCTGAGTGTTGTTTCTGAATTTAATACCAGATGAATAAGGACATAAAAGGTCACGATAAGTTAGGAATGAATACAGCTGTCAGTGGACAACATTCTCAATGTTGGAACAAATGGGCAGGTTTCAGTGGAAGTGGTATTTCTCCATGTTAGTTGTTTTTTTATTATTTCTGATTATAATATTTATAAACATAGATATTTTTAAACAGAATCGAATGTTTCTAACATTTTATATATATATATATATATATATATATATATATATATATATATATATATATATATATATACATACATACATACAGTGGCTATAAAAAGTGTACACATCCCTGTTAAAATGCCTGGTTTTTGTGATATAAAAACATGAGACCACAATAAATCATTTCAAAACTTTTCGCACATTTAATGTAACCTATAACCTGTACAATTCAATTAAAAAACAAACAAATCTGTTAGGGGAAAAAACATAAAAAATAAAAAATGTAGAATACGCTGGGTGCAAAAGTGTGCATACCCTTAAACTAATATTTTGTTCTCTGTGCACACCCTTAAACTAATACATTGTTGAAGCACCTTTTGATTTATTTACAGCATTCAGTCTTCTCGGGTAGGATTCTATCAGCATGGCACATCTTGAGTTGGAAATATTTGTCCACTCTTCCTTGCAAAAGTGCTCCAAATCTTTCAGATTGCCAGGGCATCTCTTGTGCACAGCCCTCTTCAGGTCACCCCACAGATTTTCTATTGGATTTAGGTCTGGGCTCTGGCTGGGCCATTCCAAAACTTTAATATTCTTCTGGTGAAGCCATTTTTTTGTTGAT
Source organism: Protopterus annectens (assembly GCF_019279795.1). Classification (NCBI taxonomy): domain Eukaryota; kingdom Metazoa; phylum Chordata; order Ceratodontiformes; family Protopteridae; genus Protopterus; species Protopterus annectens. The sequence continues at coordinate 1,595,134,010 of NC_056726.1, read as the reverse complement.
TTGGATATATGCTTGAGGTCATTGTCATGTTGAAAGGTGAAATTCCTCTTCATCTTCAGCTTTCTAGCAGATGCCTGACAGTTTTGGGACAAAAGTGACTGGTATTTGGAACTGTTCATAATTCCCCCCACCTTGACTAAAGCCCCAGTGCCAGCTAAAGAAAAGCAACCCTAAAACATGATACTGCCACCACCATGCTTCATTGTGGGGATAGTGTTCTTTTGGTGATGCGAAGTGTTGTTTTTGGCCAAGCATACCTTTTGGAATTGTGGCCAAAAAGTTAAAACTTGTTCTCATCAGACCATAACACATTTTTCCACATGCTTTTGGGAGACTTAATAGGTTCATAGGTTCATACTAGGCTATCTGCCCTAGGGCATTTATAAGCCTAGCCAGAGTGTGTTTGGCTTTCGCCACCCATTTTAAATTAATTTTGCTATGCCCTTTTTCGAGGTTAGTATACTGTGCCTCTGTCTAACAGTGACACAGAAGTGATACCCGGGGTAAACCTATGATCTCCCATCCACTCATCAAGATTCCTCTTGAAGAGAGTCAATGAGGGACTCTGCCTAACCTGGACTGGGATTTTATTCCAGAGTGAAGGGAGCCTCTGGGTTATGAATCTGTCCCTCCAGCATGTCCTATTTATTTCAGTGCTGAGGTTCAAGTCTCTCAAGCACGTAGCTCGATGGGATTTGGATTTTCTGAGGTGCAGCATGTCCATTAATTACGGGTTGGACATGGCTTTATACGTCAGGCACAGATCGCCTCTGAGCAGGCGGTATGCCACTGAATAGAGTTGGAGTTTCTTTAACCGGGCAGCATATGGCATCTGTTTGAGCCCTATGATCCTCTTGGTGAGGTACTTTTGGGGTCTTTCCAGTTGCTGCAGGTGTCTGGTAAGATACATCCCGAAAGGGGCATTGTACTCAATTATGGGCCTGATGAGGGATGAGTAAAGAGGCACGATGACCTCCCCTGATCTAGATGTGAATCCCTTCATGATTAGGTGGGCTATATAAAATGTTTTTCTAACCATTTTGGCCACGTGGTTGTCAAATGAGAGATTGCTATCAACTTGGGTCCCCAGGTCCCTAATTACTTCTTCTGTACTTAATGGATTACCACCTATGTGGTAATTTGTGGGCACTTTGTTTTTGCCAAAGGGGATGACTATACACTTTTTGGCGTTTAGCTTGAGGCCATGGCTCTAGCACCAGTTGTCTGTTTCTATGAGGCCCTTTTGGAGGATGCTTGTGTTGGCTGGAGAGTCAATTATGGCGCCCAGTTTGCAGTCATCTGAGAACTTAGTCAGCCACAGTCCTTCCGTGTTGGCCTGTACCTCCGAGAAATATATACCGAACAAGAGAGGTCCCAGGACTGAGCCTTGTGGGACGCCACTTGTAACTGGTTTGGAGTCTGACATGGCTCCAGCAATTCTAACCATGTGGGTTCTGTCCTTGAGCCAGTTTGCAACCCATCTAGTGACATAGGGGGTTATATTTAAGCTGGTGAGCTTATCTATAATGCCCGAGTGGGGTATTGTATTGAAGACTTTTGCGAGGTCCAGGTAGGCTGTGTGGACCACCTTCCCCTCGTCAATGGCCTTGGTGACTGTTTCAAAGAAATCAACCAAGTTTAAGAGGCAGGATCTGCCCTTAACAAAGCCGAACAGGGTAGGATCCAGTGTCTTTAGGTCCCCAATGTCTTTATTTATGAGGTCCATGATGATCCTTTCCATAGCTTTGCAGACCAAGCTAGTCAGGCTTATGGGGCGATAGTTTCCAGGATCCGCTGAGGCACCACCTTTGTGGAGAGGGACCACTGTTGCTGTACGCCACTCTTTGGGTACATATCCTGTAGTAAGGCTGAGATTGAACAGTAGTTTTATGTTTGGGTTTAGCTCTTCTTGGAGTTCATGTAGGACACAGCCTGGGACACCGTCTGGTCCCATTGATGCTGTGTTTTTTGCTTTGGAGAGGGCAGCTCTTACCTGAGTATCTGAGATGTCAGGGGGGCAGCACTCTGCTGGGATAAATATTTGCCCTTTTGGTGGGGGGGGTTTGCCCTGAACCTGTCAGCTAGGATGTTGGCAATGTCTGTGGGTTCGGTGTATTTTTTGTCATTTTGGACTAATTCTGAGCATATCTGGGAATTCCCACCCAGGTTCCTAACATAACTAAAGAAAGCCTTGTGATTATCCTTAGTGTCCTGTGCAATTTTTCTCTCAAAGCTGGCCTTAGACGATTTTATGAGTGCCCGTAGTTTTTTGCTAATACTGATCAGAGATGCCTTCCCTTTTTGGGATTTTGCTCTATCATGTAGTAGCTTCCTCCTTCTATTGTATAGTTTGTTTATGGCTGGGGTCCACCAGACAGGACGTCTGCCTTTGGAGGATTGGGTCTTGGTTTAATTTGGGATTACATGATCCATGCATTCCTGAAGGTGTTCATAGAATGCGTTTGTAAAAGATTCTGCGGTCTGGGCTGTATTTTCCACAGGCCCGGGGGCTTTGAAGGATTCCACCTTGGTTTTGAGGAGTGTGAAATTTGCTTTAGAGAAGTTTTTCACTGTGGTTTTCAGGGCAAGGGGTGGAGTCGGGATGTGAATATCCAGTGAGATTAGTTTATGGTCTGATCTTACCAGTGAGGGATACACTTCTGGTCTGGAGCATAGAGTCCCCATGTTGGTGATGATCAGGTCCAGTATGTTTTCCCCCATAGCATTTGAGTTTATAAATTCTAGGAATCTTTGGGCTAGGGTGTTGGAGCTAGAGTAATGCTAGAGTAATGCTCCCAGTCTATGTTTGGGTAGTTGAAGTCGCCCAATATAATGGTGTTTGGAGAGACCTTCATATTTTCCAGTGTTCTCAGGAAGGCCGAGTGGGGTTCCTGGGTTTGGGAGGGTGGTCTGTAGCAGGCTATAAACTGGAAGGCAGTTTTACCCACTGTTAGTTGTACATGGATTGTTTCTGATGCTTCGTGCTGTGCCACCAACGTGGAGGTGTGGGTATCTTTGACGAATATTGATACTCCCCCTCCTTTTGTGGTTTGGTCCAAGTTTTGGGGCCGAAAAGCATGGTATGAGGTATAACCTGGTAGTGCTGGGGTGCTCTCGGGAGCCTTGAACCAGGTTTCTGTTACTGCACAGATATCGATGTTCTCCATGCTAAGGAGAGTTTCAAGTGCGTGCATCTTGAGGTTTAGGCTTCTGGCGTTGAGTAGCATTACCCTTAGTTTCGTATCCCTTGTGATACCTATGGAGGTGGGTTTGTCTTTTGAGCCTTGCCTAAAAAAAACACTATGGGTGTAGCAAGAGCCTTTGCCAATATCCAAAAGCCCAGGGGTGACAGGTGCAGGCCGTCCCTAGTGAAGTATCGTGGCTTGTCGAGCATGTCATCCCAGGCTGACAGGCATTGGATCCCCTTTGAATGACACCAATACTTAAGCCAATTGTTGAAATTGATCATCTTGTCTTCATATTGTGGCATCATTCTTGGTGAGGGTAAGATGCTACTCAAGGTCAGGGTCATACCGGCCTGGGCTACATGCTCAGAGAGCTCCTCTATGTCCATTTTCATGTAGTCCAGGGAGGTATGTCTTTCACACCATGTCATTCACACCAGCATGGACAATGACTGAGTCATATTTGTACTTGCCTTGGAGTGACCTGAGTGCTTGTGTTATGTGGCGGATCCTAGCACCCGACAGGCAGCTCACCATGACCTTCTCCTTGTTCAGCCTGGTGAGCGGGACGTCAGTGTGCCTGATGATAGAGTCACCTATTACAAGTGTATTAGGTCTGTTGTTTAGCCTTAAGGGCTGTGACTGTTTGGCACACTGGCTTTGTGAGCTATGTGTTGCACGTGTTTTGTTTTGGGGTAGCGGTTGCTTGGGTGTCTGCTTTGGAGGTCTCTGCTGCTTAGGCAGATTTTTATTTAGAGCCTCAGTATGTTTTGTGTGTTTATGTGTTTGGTTTGCTGTCGTGGTAGGTCTATGTGAGACTGGAATTGTAGTGAGTGTGGTTTCCTTCTCCTCCTGACTGGTTTCGCCAGTACTGAGTTGAGAGAGCTTAGCCTCCAGTATGGCTATATGGTTGCATCTCTCACATGTGTTGGAATTTGTTGGAAGGAGGAGAGGGTTGTCTGTGTACATGAGGCAGTTGTAACATTGCCTCAAGATTCCCAGATTCACCAGCTGGACCGGAGAGGAGATTGACAACTGACCTTTGGACATGCTAGAATAGTATTGGGAATTCCTTTATAATTGAAAACAAAAAGGGCCAATGGGGAGCGAGGTACTCAAGGGGAGTTTGTGAGGGTGTAGTGCTTTTAATATTTTAGTGCTGACTTATATAATTGCTTTAGTGAGCAAGTGCCAGGTAACTTAAATGCAATGTGTCACAGGTAACTTAAATGCAAAAATGACAAACAGTAACTTTCTTTCAAGTGAAACAAGGAAATAAGAACAGTAAGCAATGCAGATATCAATAGGGATCCACAGAAGCGCTGAAAAGCTGCACTTTAGGTGGAATTAGCGTTTCCAGGAAATAACAAGCAAACAAACAAGCAGCATACAAATAAAGCTAGATTCAGCAGGCCTGGATCTAGTCTATGCTACAGCAAACAAGGTGTACCAATTTCAGTAAGAAACAGTTCAAATATGCAGGCACTATAAGCCTTTAACCAGAAATTCCCAGCTCAGAAGGGCAGAGTCCAGCCTCTCCTCCCACAAGGGTGCATACCACGAACCTTCTTAATGTAAAATAACTGGCCTGAAGCCCAAGTGCTTAAACCAGAACTAATATACTTTTAGAATAACAGACACTGAGCCCTCAATCAGCAGTTCACAACTTAGAAGGATGTAAGCTACCTGTCCTGCCACCACAGTGCAGGCCACAAACCTTCCTAATGTAAAACAACTGGTCTGAAGCCCAAGTGCTTAATCCAAAAGACTTAGAATGATAGCTACACTTTAATCAAGTTACTACCAAGCAGTAATAAATACAATTAAATAATCTATTGTTATGCAAATGTTAGCCAGGCCTGGATTTTTTTCTGTGTAAGAAAAGTTTTCTGTCTTGCAACCCTACCCCATAGTCCAGACATATGGAGAATACGGGAGATTGTTTTCACATGTTGTACACAACCAGTACTTGCCAGAAATTCTTGCAGCTCCTTCAGTGTTTCTGTAGGTCAATTGGAAGCCTCCCTGACCAGTTTTTGTCTTGTCTTTTCATCAGTTTTGGAGGGATGTCCAGTTCTTTGCAATGTCACTGTTGTCCCATATTTTCTCCACTTTTTGATGACTGTCTTCACTGTGTTCCATGGTATATCCAATGCTGTGGAAATTTTTTTGTACCCTTCTCCTGACTGATACCTTTCAACAATGAGATCCCTTTGATGCTTTGTAAGCTCTCTGTGAACCATGGCTTTTGCTGCATCGGGCAACTGAGTAAATGTCAAAAAAATCCTACTAGGACAGCTGAACTTTATTTGGAGTTACTAAGAGTCTCTTTAATTGATGGCTGGTATGTACTCAAGAAGACTGAAGCTGTAAGTAAATCAAAAGATGCTACAACAAAGTAGTAGTTTAAGGGTGTGCACACTTATGCAACCAGCATAGTGTACGTTTTTTATTTTTTATATTTTTCCCCTAACAGATTTGTTTGTTTTTCAATTGAATTGTGCAGGTTATAGGTCACATTAAAGGTGAGAAAAATTTTGAAATGATTTATTGTGGTCTCATTTATTCATATCACAAAAACGTGGCATTTTAACAGGGGTATGTACACTTTTTATAGCCTCTGTATATCTATCTATATCTATCTATCTATCTATATATATATATATGTGTGTGTGTGTGTTTATATATATATATATATATATATATATATATATATATATATATATATATATATATGGGTCTACCTGATAACACTGTCATGCCAAAACACCGGCAACAAAATAATCAACAAAAAAAAAACGAAAAAAAAAAAGTTCAAAAACACGAAACTTCACATGCCCGACAAACCAAAATCCTGACAATCAGCAAAACAAATACCTTTCCCGAAAAACACACACACAACACAAGCACACCAAAGACCTTACAAACCTACACTAAACCTTACATACACAACTATCTATGCACTTACCTTAACCCAAACCCTAACCCTAAGGTCCGTCCATATCACACACTTACCTTAACATGTCGGTGTTCTCAGAGACGGGATTCTCAACTGTCGGTCTTCTCCATTGTCGATCTTCCGGTGCCATTGTCGGCGATCTGTGATTTCAGCATTTTCAGGTAGACCTATATATATAGATAGATAGATAGATAGATAGATAGATAGATAGATAGATAGATAGATAGATAGATAGATAGATAGATATTCATACAGACACACACAGACACACACACACGTGTAGTCATGTAAACTATAATATTTCTAACTGGATATTTGATGGTCATACCACTAATTTATATAAATACTATAAAATGTTTTACCAGGCCCCCATCACCTTTCCTTCTTCAAGTGTTTCAATATCTTATAATACAGTGCTAGTTAGTAAAATTATATAAAAAACAATGCCAACATTGCTTGATAAATGCAATTGTGATGTTCTTATTTGGTTAGTATTATAAGTGACTGGAAGAAAATGGAGTAGGTGCCATGTGATATGAGCTCAAAAAGAACCCACTGACTCCAGCAATATTTGGCAAGATGGCACAGAAACCCAGTGGTAAATAAAATGGATACTACTGTAATTTTTTTAACTCATATAAAAGACTGGTTGGTAGATATGCATTATCACAACTTATTTCTATACTAGTATAGAACACCTTTTAAATTAACAGTACTACATCATATTTTTGTATCTGAATACCTATATGTATTGTTGTCAATTCGGTAACAATTATAGCTTGGTTAATTATGCAATGACTGACTACTACCTACTGATACTTGGTATGTAATAGTGGTACCAGCTAAAAGAGGTCTAGGAAGAGAGTGGATGCATGAAGGAGTCTGTTTCAATTTACACAGTACCAGTTTATAGGGGCTACTCTTCATATGTATAACCTTTTGATTTATGTATTAATATAAGCAACTAAAAGACTAGGAGCAAGACAATCACTGGCAGGCTGGCAACAATCAGAGGCAGGCTGGCAAAAGTTCACCATACAAGCAGCCTCTGTAAGTAAAAAAATGACCAGATAAATCCAGCATGGGCAATACAAAAATATATATATCATTTTTGTATTTGAGTCCAGATGCTAATCTAAATAAAATGCATTCATCACCATTGGCTAATATGTCAATACCACTAATAACAAAGTGTGATGTTGTCAATGGGAGGTGCCTGAGAGGTAAAACTAGCGGGAGATTGCAGGACTGTCAGGCAAGTAGAATCCTGATCAACTGTGGATTTCTGTTAGCATTCAAAGTTGTTACAACTTAATTGGCATTGGGCAGCTTAGCTGGCCCTTTAATTATTTTCCTGCTACACAGGTAATTAGGTCTAATACAGGACACATCCACCTATATGACCAGTGGTCAAAATCAATATAACAGAAATTACAGAGTCTAAGAGACTCACTGGTAGCACTCTGGAGGACTATGGTGAACCTTGAAGAAGAGAAGGTTATACTGGTATTGGGTAGTGGCGGCTGATGACTTCAAAACAAACAGGGCTTCAGGAAGCAAATGAATGGGTGGAGGCTAATTGCAATAGCGTGGGGCTGTATTATTACAGGCTAATTTACATCACCTGGGCTCAAACAGATGATATTTGTTACTTTCATTCACAGAATCCCGTAATACCCACCTATTATAATCACTTTATGGACTGCAGACTGTACCTCATGTGTCTAACTGCAATCAATTAGGGCAGTCTCAGGAGAAATGGGAGACTAGACAAAGGATTGCATGTCCCTCCCCATTGCAAACTGGCCTCTTCTGCACCTCCCTAATGCTCATTCCCTGTTCTCCCTTTATCCAGGCCCCACACAATCTAGAAGACTACTTCTTTTTTGATTTGTTTTTATAAGCGTAGACGTAGTAACTATTAATTTGGAAGCCTGGGGCTGCTTGGTTCCTGGAAGTCATAAGTTTCTAGATTTCTTGAGGTGTCATCTTGCAGCATTTTAACAACCTTTTGATTTAATAATGGCCTGAATAAAAATCATGATTAGAGAAAGAAATTGACAGTGGGATTCAATAAACAATGTGTAGGCTTCGCTCAAAGCCTGCATGGAGTTTACATGTGTGTGCAGTGATGTGCTGTGCGCAGCAGCTCTCATTGCATATTCATGCCACACACTGCATTTAAACATAAATAAGTGAGGTTTAGAGGCTGGCAACAGTGTTGCTGGCCAAGAAATTGTGCAAGTGGGCATGGATAGCACTCCTGTTTAAATCAGAGCACAGAAGGTCCGCGGTTTAGGGCAGAATGCCAGAATGATCACCAGAGCTTCACAGATAACTCTCAATCTCTTAGAACAAGATATTTGGACAAAGGCAAACACAGTGGTAGAACAATGACCAAGAAACAGAGACATATTTGGCATATTTGCCCTGTAGAAATGTGCTAGAGTAATCAGGGGTTTGTGTTAAGATACATGTTCTGAAGGATTTGAAGTCTGAAACTCACATGTATGTAATTATTGAGTCACATCAGTCCTGAGATCATCCTAGTGATATGGCAGAAAACCACAAATTTGATAAGGAACACATCTGGGCATTCTGTGAAAATCTGGACAGTTGAGAAGTATGTTAAGTATATGGTCCAAATACAGTACTGGACAGTGTATCTACAGTGCAGAGGATTGTGAAATCCCATTCCTGCTATTCTGTACTGAAGTTGTGTGAATGATCTGTAAGGGTAAATGGAGTGCCATGAAAAATAAACATTCAGGGGAAGTGTGTGTATTGAATAGGGACACACAGATGAATTGTAGGAATGAACACAAGGAAAGAGGACAGATTAAACAACTTAATGTACAGCAGAAGAGGGCATGTTAATGGAAGACAGTTGTAACAGCAGCACCAATCACATATCAATATGGCACAGTAGGGACTGCACAGGGAAAATATGTATTATGTGACTGTCACACAGGGTGACATAACAATGGGGAGGATGTCTCTGTGAGATAATCATCCTTACATGAATAATGCAGAGGACAGCTATCAGGGATCTGACATACAATTGGCGTAAGGTGCATATTGTGAAGCTGTGCAAACTGATACACCTGAATAGGAGTGCACTCTCAGCCAACGTCTCCAGCAAGTGGGACACAGGTAAAGGCTCATGGACATCCTATTAACCTATACCTCTCTAGCTTTCTTTAAGAGGAACCTGGATGACTGGATGGGAAACAGAAAATATACCCCTGGGATCCCACCTGTGTCCCTGCTGGACAGGGGGAACAGGTGCTGACATTGTGGGAACATTGGCAAAACTTTTGGCTAGGCTTATAAGGGCCTCCAGGCCAATATCCTAGTATCATCCTATGAACCTATGACCCTATGAACCTATGACAACATTAAAAGGACCATATCCAGTCATGGACAATATCAGAATAATACCACCAGTAATCCCGTGCCTCTGACATAACATGTGATTTAGAGTGATCAGAGATGATTATGCAAAAACACAATTATACAATTATTATGATATGTCCACACACTAAAAGGATAATCATGCACACTGTCCTGGCACTGTAACATCTGCTGGAGGTGTTAGGAGGGACACTGCTATACCTGTATGCAACATTATGATCAATACAGGCTAGTTGACTGGTGTGCATGGCATACATATATGGCACAATCCACATTGTCACAAATGTTATCTATGCCATTAATGTTGTCAAACACCTAAGGATGTACTGTGTACATCACCAGAACAGATAGCACATATGCATGTGGTGTAACAACTTGATGGGGGTTCTGCGCCATCAGTCAGTAATGTTTATGCCACAAAAAGAATCCCTAGTTATGGCCAATAAACTGTGTGACAGCTCACTTTGAAAAAGATGGTACACTTCAGTTACACATAAGTAGAAGATGTGTAGGGAGGCACATGAGGAAGGGTGCATTGTACTCAGTTATTGATGTGATGAAGACTGGAAACTATGGTGGTGTTATGGCATCTGATGAGGATGTTCCTCACATAGTACTTGTGCTACATTCAAGGGGATAGTCAGCACTGTGAACATATGCTGGTGGATGTTCCACTTACCAGTACCCCAGCATACAGGTCACATACCTATTGGTCTAATTAAAGGGTGTGATGACTACATTATACTTGGGTTCATAGGTTCATAGGTTCATACTAGGCTATCTGCCCGAGGGCATTTACAAGCCTAGCCCATAGTTTTGTGGCTTACGCCACCCCTTTAGTATGGGGAACTATACCCATTATTTTGCTGTGCCTCTGTTGAGCAGTGACACTGAGGTAATCCCTGGGGTATATCTGCGATCTCCCATCCATTGGTCAAGATTTCTCTTGAACAAGGCCAGCGAGGTGCTCTGCCTCACATATACCGGGATTTTATTCCACAGCATAGGAGTCTTTGGGTGATGAATCTATCCCTCCAGCGTGTCGAGGTTTAAGTCTCCGCCCTTGTGGCTCTGACGGATCTAGATTTTTTGAGGTGAAGCATATTCATCAAATCTGGGTTTGACATGGCCTTGTATGTTAGGCAAAGGTCACCTCTGAGCAAGCGGTAGCTGCCGTGTTTACTGAATAGAGCTGGAGTTCTTTCAGTCGGGCAGCATAGGACAGATGTTTGAGACCCTTTATCCTTTCGGGTCAGATAAATGGGGCATTGTACTCAATTATTGGTCTGATGAGTGATGCCTTGATCTAGATGAGAATCCCTTCATGATAAGGTGGGCAATGTAGAAGGTCTTCCTAACTACTTTAGCTACATGGGTGTCGAATGACAGACTACTATCAACCTGGGTCCCCAGGTCCCTGATAACTTCTTCTGTACTCAGTGGATTGCCACCTATTTGGTAGCTAGGGTAACCTTGTTTGGGTATGACTATGCATTTTGGCATTTAACTTTAGGCCATGGCTCTGGCACCAGTTATCCGTTTCTGTGAGACCCTTCTGAAGGATATCTGTGTCAGATGTGTTTTCTACCAGTTTGCAGTCATCTGCAAACTTTGTCAGCCATAACCCTCCTGTGTTTGCTTGTAGAAAGTAGATGCCAAACAAGAGTGGGCCCAGGACTGAGCCCTGTGGTACACCACTTGTGACAGGCTTTGAGTCTGACATGGCGCCAGCAACTCTGACCCTGTGGGTGTTTGTTTTCCTGATGTAACAAATCCCCCTATGTTTTCTTGTCATTGCAGCTGTTGTCATGGCTGTGGGAGCAATCTTTGGTATGTGTTGATACTGCCTGTATTATACTAATATCACAGCTGGAGTCAATGACTGTCCACAATCTGTAGTTCCTCGAGCAGCTGTTTGGACACTGGATGTGCATGTCATCTATGATGTCCATTACTTAAATAATGACAGGAAAGGAGCTAGCAGACAGCCATGATGAATGGACCTGATCACTGGACCTGAGATGTAGGTCACTTCACACATGCCAACATATTTAGATCCCATGTATGTGATACACTGGTCTACCCACTTGGTGATATAGGTGTATATGGCCACATCTGACATTGCTGAGTGAATACCTCAGTGTAGATTTGTGTCAACTGCTTTGGGCTTGTCAAATTCAAAAAGCTGATAATCTTGTCATCATGCATGCCCTCAATGATCTCTTTGAGGACATCTGACAGCTGTAACAGACATGATGTAGCATTAACAACTGACACAGGTCTGTTGCACACAGGCAGGATATCACTAGTATCCATTTAGAAAAGGAGCATGATGGCATGTTGGTCTACCTTACAGATGAGAGTCAGGATGTGTGTACACATGCATGCATCAGGTGCTGCCCCCCCCCAACTGACACAGATGCATGTTGAAAACACCCTTCTATAGCAACATAGTCTGTGTGGAGAGTGTGTTGAAGTATGTATGTCAGCAAGGTGTTTGTGATGAGTCATATGATAGGTGATCTGTGATGTTGTCACAGCCCATTGATTCTGTGTCATAGACCTGGATGTAGAAAACAGTACATACTGGCTATCCTTAGCTGGTGTAGGGTTTGAACACAATCCCCCATGCAGGGATCTTTGCGAAAGTCTTCTAGCTGGGGATTAAACCTCATAGGTTCATAGGTTGGTAATAGGCTATCAGCCCTAGGGCCTATACAAGCCTAGCCATAACAATTCCCTAGATATTTCTTCCCACAATATTTACTTCCCTGGACCCCTGTCTAGCAGGGTGACAGACGTGATCCCCTGGGTGAATTTCCTATCTCCATCCAATCATCAAGTTCCTTTTGAAGAGGGCCAAGGAGGCTCTCTGCTTGACATGTATGGGCAGTCTATTCCAGAGTATGGGGAGTCTCTGGGTCAGGCACCTATCCCTCCAGCATGTTTTGTTCATTGTGATGACAAGGTTTAGATCCCTGGAGTGTGTCATTCTGAGGGATTGGGATTTCTTTAAGTGGAGCATGTCCAACAGCTCAGGGTTTGACATAACCTTGTATGTTAAGCTGAGTAGACGATATGCCACAGAGTATAGATGGAGTTTTTTTTAGATGGTCAGCATATGGCACCTGCTTTAGGCCTGTGATTCTTTTAGTGAGGTATTTCTGTGGCCTTTCCAGCTGTTGCAGATGTCTTGTAAGGTATATACCAAACGGGGCATTGTACTCTATAATGGGTCTAATGAGGGATGAGTACAGTGGGACAATGACCTCCTTTTTTCTGGATGAAAAGTCCTTAGTGATGAGGTGTGCCACATCGAAGGATTTCATAACTGTTGTGGTAATGTGGTTATCGAAGGTGAGACCACTGTCCACCTGTGTCCCTAAGTCTCTCATCACACTTTCGGTGTTTAGTGTACTGCCACCTATGTGGTAATTCATGGGTACATGTTTTTCTCAAAGGGGAGAACTATACATTTCTTAGTATTAATCTTGAGCCCATGGCTCTGGCATCAAGCATCTGTTTCTGTAAGGCCCTTTTGTAGAATATCCATATCATTTGGGGATTCATTAATGCCCCCCAGTTTGCAGTCATCTGTGAACTTTGTTAGCCAGAGTCCTTTAGTGTTGACCTGTACTTCAGAGAAGTAGATTTCAAACAAGAGTGGTCCCAGGACTGAACCCTGAGGTACTCCACTTGTCACATGTCTGGAGCTGGATTTGGAGTCGGCTACTTTTACAGTCTGGGTTCTGTCAGTAAGCCAGTTGGCAACCCATCAAGTGACGTAGGGATTTATGCCCAGCTTAGTAATTTTATCTATCCCTCCAGCATGTTTTGTTCATTGTGATGACAAGGTTTAGATCCCTGGAGTGTGTCGTTCTGAGGGATTGGGATTTCTTTAAGTGGAGCATGTCCAACAGCTCAGGGTTTGACATAACCTTGTATGTTAAGCAGAGATCGCCTCTGAGTAGACGATATGCCACAGAGTATAGATGGAGTTTTTTTTAGATGGTCAGCATATGGCACCTGCTTTAGGCCTGTGATTCTTTTAGTGAGGTATTTCTGCGGCCTTTCCAGCTGTTGCAGATGTCTTGTAAGGTATATACCAAACGGGGCATTGTACTCTATAATGGGTCTAATGAGGGATGAGTACAGTGGGACAATGACCTCCTTTTTTCTGGATGAAAAGTCCTTAGTGATGAGGTGTGCCACATCGAAGGATTTCATAACTGTTGTGGTAATGTGGTTATCGAAGGTGAGACCACTGTCCACCTGTGTCCCTAAGTCTCTCATCACACTTTCGGTGTTTAGTGTACTGCCACCTATGTGGTAATTCATGGGTACATGTTTTTCTCAAAGGGGAGAACTATACATTTCTTAGTATTAATCTTGAGCCCATGGCTCTGGCATCAAGCATCTGTTTCTGTAAGGCCCTTTTGTAGAATATCCACATCATTTGGGGATTCATTAATGCCCCCCAGTTTGCAGTCATCTGTGAACTTTGTTAGCCAGAGTCCTTTAGTGTTGACCTGTACTTCAGAGAAGTAGATTTCAAACAAGAGTGGTCCCAGGACTGAACCCTGAGGTACTCCACTTGTCACATGTCTGGAGCTGGATTTGGAGTCGGCTACTTTTACAGTCTGGGTTCTGTCAGTAAGCCAGTTGGCAACCCATCAAGTGACGTAGGGATTTATGCCCAGCTTAGTAATTTTATCTATGATTCCAGAGTGGGGGATGGTGTTGAAGGCCTTGGCAAGGTCTAGATAGGCTGTGTGGACCGCCTTACCCTCGTCCACATCTCTGGTGACTGATTTGAAGAAGTCAATCAGGTTCAGGAGACAAGATCGGCCCTTCACAAACCCAAACTTGGTGTGGTCCAGTGTTTGAAGGTTGCCAATGTCTTTGTTTCTAAGTTCCATGATAATGCCTTCCATGCCCTTGCAGATCAGGTTCATCACACTGATGGGATGGTAGTTCTTGTGATCCAAGGAGGATTCCCCCCCTTGTGGAGTGGGATAACTGTAGCTGTGAACCACTCAGTGGGCATGAAGCCTGAGGTGAGGCTATGATTAAACATGACACTTAGGTGAGGTGCCAGTTCATTTTGTAGCTCATGTAGTACACAGCCCGGGATGTCATCTGGTCCCATGGATGCTGTATTCTTAGCTTTGGAGAGTGCGGTTTCTACCTGTGTGGCCATGATTACTGGAATTTGGCAATCTTTTGGTATTAAGATGGGCCCTTTAGGGGGTGAGAGGGGGGTGAATTTGGCACTAAATCGATCTGCCAGGATATTGGCAATATCCTTGGGATCAGTATATTTAATGCCATTCTGTTGTAGCTCAGAGCATATCTGAGGATTGCCATTTAGCTTCTTGACATAACTATAGAATGCCTTGTGGTTGTCTTTGGAATCTTTGGCAATTTTATTTTCGCAACTAGCTTTGGAGGATTTTATGAGGGATCTCAGCTTCTTACTGAGGATGGTAAGGGTGTTTTTTCCGTCCTGGGATTTTCCTCTTTTCTGCAACAGTTTCTTTCTTTTGTTGTATAGTTTGTTTATGGCAGGGGACCACCAGATTGGCTTCCTTTATTTGGAGGAGAGCGTCTTGGTTCTATTTGGGATGGCACGATTCATGCACGAGTGGATGTGCTCGTACAGTGCCTTAGTGTAGGATTCAGCAGTCATACTTTCAGCTCCCGTCTGCATGGGTGTCATGAAGTTTGTCACTTCTGACTTGAAAAGCATGAAGTTGGCTTGGGAGAAGTTTTTTTTACAGAGGTTTCCTTACTGGAGGGTGGGGGTGGGATGTGGATGTCAAGGGTGATTTGCTTATGGTCAGACCTGACCATTGAGGGGGTGATCACTGGTGTGGAGCATCTATCTCCCATATTGGTAATGACCAGGTCTCGGATATTGGAGCCCCTGGTGGGACAATGGATTAGTTGATCCAGGGCATTGGAATTTATGAATTCCAAGAACCGTTGGGAAAAGGTGTTGGTACCCGAGTAGTTTTCCCAGTTAATGGCAGGGTAGTTGAAATCACCCAGTATTATGGTGTTTGGTTGTATCTTAATATTTTCCAGTATGTTTAGAAAGGTGTAGTGAGAATCTTGGGGCATGGTGGGGGATCTGTCGCAAGCTACAGTTTGGATTGCAGTCTTGCCTAGTGTTAGTTGCACCTGGAGAATTTCAGATGCATTGTGTTGGGCAACTAGCCTGTAGGTGTGAATATCCTTGGTGAATATGGACACTCCTCCACCTTTAGTGTTTCAGTCTTGGTTTGGTGGCTGAAAAGTGTGGTAAGAATTGTAGCCTGGCATTGCAGGGGTGCTCTCTAGAGCTTGAACCAGGTCTCAGTTACTGCACAGATATCGATGTTTTCTGTTTTTAGGAGTGCCTCTAGAGAGTGCATTTTGAGGTTTAGACTTTTAGCATTGAGTAGCATTGCCTTCAGATTTTGCATGCTTGTATCTGTTATGGTGGTGGTTTTGTCCTTTGAACCTTGCCTAAAAAAGGCACTATAGGGGTGGCAAGAGCTTTAGCCAGTAACCTAAATCCCAGGGGTGACAGGTGCAGACCATCTCTGGCAAAGCATCGTGGTTTATGGATCATGTCGCCCCAGGCAGACAAATACTGGATCCCCTTTGAATGACACCAGAAGCTTAGCCAATTGTTGAAGTCAGTCATTTTGTCCTTATACTGTGTTATCATTCTGGGTGAAGGCAGGATGCTACTTAGGGCTAGAGTCATACCTGCCAGGGCCACATGATCCGAGAGCTCTTCCATGTGTCTTTTCATGTAGTCCAGGGAAGTACGTCTCAAGTCATTCACTCCAACATGGACAATGACAGAGTCGTATTTGTACTTGTTGTGGAGTGACTTGAGTGCGTGCGCTATGTGGCAGATCCTGGCACCCAACAGGCAGCTGACTGTAATTTTCTTCTTGTTCAGCCTGGTGAGTGGGACATCAGTGTGCCTAACTATAGAGTCACCTATGACTAAAGTGTTGGGTACAATGTCTTGCCTTAGGGGCTGTTGTTGGGTGGCACACTGGTGTTGTAAGCTATGTGTCACTTTGGTTGTAACTGGTGTTTTTTTGCATTTCAGCTTTGGAGGTCCTTGATGCTTGCACAGGTTAATGTTAAGGGCCTCCACATATGTGGGTTTAGTGTTGCTATGTGTGGGTGCTGATGGTGTGGGTTTTGAAGGGCTATGTGTTGCTTGAGGTGTATTGCAGATGTTAACCTTCTCCTCTTGACTGTCTAGCACAATCTTGGCTGGAGAGAACTTTGCTTCCAGTTTAGCTATGTAAGTGCATCTCTCGCAGGTTGTAGTGTTGGTTGGTATGAGGAGAGGGTTGTATGTGTACATGAGGCAGTTGCTGCATTGCCCCAGTATGCCCAGATTCACCAGGTGGACAGGAGAAATCACCAGAAGCTGACCCTTGGACATGCCTGTTTAGGTGCTTTTTTGTAAAGTACAAGAGCTGTTTTCCCTTACCTTTGCAAGGTACTTTGCAATTATGGGCTGTTTAGTGCCTACAATTAATTTCTCCTTATTAACAAGGAGAGTTGAGTGCTTGTATCAGTTGTATCAGTTTAAGGCTCACTGACTGAACACATACTGTGAAAGTTGATGAATCAACCTGTACCTGTTGAGGTGTCACCACTGGTACACCCCAGGGATCTGTGATTGGCCCTTTACTGTTTGGAATCTATTACTTAACATTTCAGACTAAAGTATAAGGCCTTTGGCTTACCTCATTTGCTGATTATTGCATATTGGGTGCAATCATGCAATCATTGAGTTCACCTATGATGATAACATACTACAGGAGGGGCTAACACAGACAAATGATTGGTGACAAAGCCACAAGGTCTACAAATAAATGCAGAAATGTGTCTGCATTTTGTCCTTTTGAAAAATGCAATTCCATGCTAATGACATCATTGACAGCAGTCCTGCTATGCTGAAACCCAGTGATGCAAGCAATGGAAACACATATAGATAGCAATTTGAACTTCGACCACCAAGTGTCCACAGTGGTATTGAAAACCTATGTTGAGCACATCATAGGTCAACCCATCATATTCAGATCATAGGACTGTATGTCAGCACTGTACTTGAACCTTATCAGAACACTAATAGAGTATAATACTCTCTTTTGCATGTACCTCACCAGACACATGCAGCAGCTGGAGAGACCACAGGGGTTTCTCACCAAGAAAACACAGGGCCTACAAACCTTGCCATGATGTATGTGGATAGACTGTAAGCCATGACACTGTAATCTGTATCATATATTTTTTTCCAAAAACATTTTTATTTTGTTTTCATTATAAACATACACAAATGTACATATAACAAATACAATAAAACAATAAGAAAACTATTTACAATATTTACATTCATCCATGATAAACAATCATTTTATCCATGAGAAGTTATCAGTATTTGTTCAAAAGGTTTTCTAATTTTTGCCATGCTATTTTTTATGGGTAATGTTATGAGTTCTATAACAAATGGTTTGCAGTTCTTTTTTACAAACAACTTTTGCTAAATTAATAAATTTTGTGAACATCAAATCTTGTTTAGTTTTCCAATACAAAGTAATAACATTTCTCGCATTTGCAAGAATTGACCAGAGTAACTGAATCTGAGATTTAGGTATTACATTAGGTATAGGAACATTGAATAGGATTAGTGAGTTAGAAATATGACAGTTATCAGACTATAAAACCTTTACAAAATATCTGAAGTCTTTCCAGTATTGAACAACATTTCTACATTCAATGAACATGTGAACCCAGTTGGCCTTTAGTAATTCATCACATTTCCAACATTTACTTTCACTGTTTTTGAGTATAAGATTTATTTTTTGTGGAGTATAGAAACTCTTATTCATAAAGTTCCAAGTATACAATCTCCAATATAATTAAGAAGCGGTACCATACGTAGATTTCAATAACAGTTTTTTGGATTCATCAGATAGTTGTTCTCCATTAATCTTTACATAGTAATTCCAAAAATCTGAGTCAAACTTTAGAGTGTCTTCTCTTAGTATCTTATAGATAGGTGAGATACTTAATTTTTGATCATCTGTCTTTTCAAGACACCTAATAAAATGCTGGATCAAACTAGGTATACATTCAGTCTCTAGGTTGATTGATACTCTCGTTTTGTTTTCTGTAAACTGCCATAATGTGTATAAACAACCGTCTTGATTATTATCAAAACTACATAGAAGATAGTTAAGTGGTTTAATACTTTTATTTTCAATAAACTGATGCCAGAATATCAAGTTATTTTCCTTTAAAGGAAAACAATGGGATAACAAATAGAAAAGCTCTATCTGTTGTCTCCTTAAGTCCCCCTTATGAGCTACAGGCCAAAAAAATAAAAAACGCAGCTTTAAAATAAAAAGACAGAAACTGTTTTACAGCTTACCTTCCTAACCCTCCGTACTGTATTAGTTTCCGTTTTAAAAACAAAATGTAAAACGGCTTTCCGGCACAGAAATAATGATGTCACATCTGCCTCAGTAGATCCCAGGACGTTCCCACCCCCAAAGTGAGGTAAACTCTGCCTTATTAGCATGCTCTGTTGAAGCCACCTGTTATCCGCCCACATCGTGACATCATTGCTGCCTTGGCCAGCCCACTATAACCATAATAAAAGGAGTAGCTGCTGTGTGGAACTTCTTTTCATCTAGAAGTCAATTGTGTCGGCTCTATTTCCTGTGAAGGACCCGCTGCAACTTCTCGAGTGTTTGGTAAGTGTTAGTCTATGTATTTAAATGTGTAAAAAAATATAATTTTAAACTCCTTGCATTTATAGCGTTGATCTTTTGTAACTACTGAATTTAATTTGTGGTAGTGCGGTCATAGTTCGGTTCAATTGTAATTACTGCTTTTAATTGGTGCTAGTGCGGTAACTTTATAAAGTAGTGTGCTCCGTGTTTTTAATTGTTGTTAGTGCGGTAACTTTTTAGAGTAGTGTGCTCCGTTCACTTTAGTTTATGTGATTAGTAATGCAGTAATCCCCGAAAAATAAGCTGTTTGTTTGTATATTGTATTTGTAGTTGTCGTTTAGTATGCTCTCTTAGCTTTTGTTTGCTTGTTTTGTGTAATTGTTTACTTGTAATGTTGTAAAATTGAAATGAAGACTTGTCCCAGTCCTCTGATAGTAAATGAAGATGTGCGTCAGCCACGTGGAAACACAAGTCCGCCAAAGCAGTTGTGAATGTATTGGATTTGTTTGTGGTAGTTGTACATTTACTTTGTGTTCGGTAGGAGAGAGTGTGTATGTTGAAAGTAGTGACTTTTGTAAGTTTGTTTGTGGAAGTTTTAGATTTAGTTTGTGTTCGGTAGAGTGTGTATGTTAATGTTGAAAGTGTTGAATTTTGTATGTGTGCCTTGTGTGTGTTTTATTAGTCGTTGAATTTTGTATGTGTGTGTGTTTTATTAGTCGATGTAGGACGGATGGGAAAAATGTGACTCAATCGCAGTTTGCTTACTAGCGTGAGCACGCCTCTTACAGTGAAATCCCCGATATTCAAATAACATGTACTTGAACACATGCACATGTATCGAACACAACACATTTTCGAAGAATTAAGTCTACGAAGTAACACATGTAGTGGTAGCTGCTAAGGAGATTCCAAATCGAGCTGACAGGATTTTTCAGATTTAGGTGTGTGTGTGTGTGTGTGTGTGTGTGTGTGGGGGGGATCTGCCAGTTTGAAATACCTGTAATCCACTTCAGGCTCACAGAGAAGCTGGATCTTATCCCAACAATCATTGAGTACGATGCAAATAAACTAATACCAAAAGGTGTTCTGTTGCACAGATATATCCGCTCAAGCATTGCATACACATGTAGATATAATTTAGAGGATTCTCAGTTTGCTGACACATGGTTTTGTGATGGGAAGAGAAACTTGAGCACCCAGTAAAAACCTAAACACTGAAACAGGGAGGACTTAGAAACTCAACACCAAAGGCACTCAAGAAGAACTGAACTGAAGTATCATAAATATTATTTTTTTTGTTTATTTTATTATTTCAGACATTTTATAGTGGTATTTATTATTATATTACAGAACCACCAATTAGCTCACAAATAGCACCAGTATGTGCTACCAGGCAAAAATAATTAACAGTTATCAAGTCATTTTTTCAGGAATAAGTATTTTAATATTTTTTTAATTGTGATTTAGACTGGGTTTTGAAAATCTTTTGGCAGATGGAAAGACATACTCCTTGCTGTCTTTATGAAGGAACACAGCATGTCTAGAAATTAAGTTTCAGTTTTACAAAGATATCAGTGACACACAAGCCTGTTGCAGAATCCCACAAAGTGACATTACTTCTAGTGTGTGTGTGTCTGCAACCAATGGGGGCTAGTGTGTGTGTGTGTCTGCAACCAAGGGGGCTAGTGTGTGTGTGTCTGCAACCAAGGGGGCTAGTGTGTGTGTGTCTGCAACCAAGGGGGCTAGTGTGTGTGTGTCTGCAACCAAGGGGGCTAGTGTGTGTGTGTCTGCAACCAAGGGGGCTAGTGTGTGTGTGTCTGCAACCAAGGGGGCTAGTGTGTGTGTGTGTCTGCAACCAAGGGGGCTAGTGTGTGTGTGTGTGTGTGACTGCAAGCAAGGGGGCTAGTGTGTGTGTGTGTGTGTGTGTGTGTGTGTGTGTGTGTGTGTGTGTGTGACTGCAAGCAAGGGGGTTAGTGTGTGTGTGTGCCAGCAAGGGGCTAGTGTGTGTGAGTGCCAGCAAGGGGCTGTGTGTGTGTGACTGCAACCAAGGGGCTAGTGTGTGTGTGTGTGAGGTGTGACTGCAGCAAGGGGCAGTGTGTGTGACTGCAGGGGGG
>NC_056726.1:1595044838-1595081143 GCF_019279795.1 Protopterus annectens | reverse complement strand
GTTTGGGGTTTTGTCTTTGGAATCTTTGGCAATTTTATTTTTAACTAGCTTTGGAGGATTTTATGAAAGATCTCAGCTTCTTACTGAGGATGGTAAGGGTGTTTTTTCCGTCCTGGGATTTTCCTCTTTTCTGCAACAGTTTCTTTCTTTTGTTGTATAGTTTGTTTATGGCAGGGGACCACCAGATTGGCTTCCTTTATTTGGAGGAGAGCGTCTTGGTTCCTTCTCTCTGCAGGATAACGATTCATGCAGTGGATGTGCTCGTACAGTGCTGTAGTGTAGGATTCAGCAGTCATACTTTCAGCTCCGTCTGCATGGGTGTCATGAAGTTTGTCACTTCTGACTTGTAAAGCATGAAGTTGGCTTGGGAGAAGTTTTTTTACAGAGGTTTCCTTACTGGAGGGTGGGGTGGGATGTGGATGTCAAGGGTGATTTGCTTATGGTCCAGACCTGACCATTGAGGGTGATCACTGGTGTGGGCATCTATCTCCCCATATTGGTAAAGACCAGGTCTAGGATATTGGAGCCCTGGTGGGAAAATGGATTAGTTGATCCAGGGCATTGGAATTTATGAATTCCAAGAACCGTTAAGGAAAAGGTGTTGGTACCCGAGTAGTTTTCCCAGTTAATGGCAGGGTAGTTGAAATCACCCAGTATTATGGTGTTTGGTTGTATCTTAATATTTTCCAGTATGTTTAGAAAGGTGTAGTGAGAATCTTGTACCAGGGCATGGTGGGGATCTGTGCAGCTACAGTTTGGATTGCAGTCTTACCTAGTGTTAGTTGCACCTGGAGAATTTCAGATGCATTGTGTTGGGCAACTAGCCTGTAGGTGTGAATATCCTTGGTGAATATGGACACTCCTCCACCTTTAGTGTTTCAGTCTTGGTTTGAGTGTGGCTGAAAAGTGTGGTAAGAATTGTAGCCTGGCATTGCAGGGGTGCTCTCTAGAGCTTGAACCAGGTCTCAGTTACTGCACAGATATCGATGTTTTCTGTTTTTAGGAGTGCCTCTAGAGAGTGCATTTTGAGGTTTAGACTTTTAGCATTGAGTAGCATTGCCTTCAGATTTTGGAGGCTTGTATCTGTTATGGTGGTGGTTTTGTCCTTTGAACCTTGCAGAAAAAAGGCACTATACGGGTGGCAAGAGCTTTAGCCAGTAACCTAAATCCCAGGGTGACAGGTGCAGACCATCTCTGGCAAAGCATAAGTGGTTTATGGATCATGTAAGCCCAGGCAGACAAATACTGGATCCCCTTTGAATGACACCAGAAGCTTGCCAATTGTTGAAGTCAGTCATTTTGTCCTTATACTGTGTTATCATTCTGGGTGAAGGCAGGATGCTACTTAGGGCTAGAGTCATACCTGCCTGGGGCCACATGATCCGAGAGCTCTTCCATGTGTCTTTTTCATGTAGTCCAGGGAAGTGTCTCAAGTCATTCACTCCAACATGGACAATGACAGAGTCGTATTTGTACTTGTTGTGGAGTGACTTGAGTGCGTGCGCTATGTGGCAGATCCTGGCACCCAACAGGCAGCTGACTGTAATTTTCTTCTTGTTCAGCCTGGTGAGTGGGACATCAGTGTGCCTAACTATAGAGTCACCTATGACTAAAGTGTTGGGTACAATGTCTTGCCTTAGGGGCTGTTGTTGGGTGGCACACTGGTGTTGTAAGCTATGTGTCACTTTGGTTGTAACTGGTGTTTTTTTGCATTTCAGCTTTGGAGGTCCTTGATGCTTGCACAGGTTAATGTTAAGAGGCCTCCACATATGTGAGTTTAGTGTTGCTATGTGTGGGTGCTAATGGTGTGGGTTTTGAAGGGCTATGTGTTGCTTGAGGTGTATTGCAGATGTTAACCTTCTCCTCTTGACTGTCTAGCACAATCTTGGCTGGAGAGAACTTTGCTTCAGTTTAGCTATGTAAGTGCATCTCTGCAGGTTGTAGTGTTGGTTGGTATGAGGAGGGTTGTGGCTAGCGTGTACATGGGGCAGTTGCTGCATTGCCCAGTATTGCCAGATTCACCAGGTGTACAGGAGAAATCACCAGAAGCTGACCCTTGGTCATGCCTGTTTAGGTGTTTTTTTGTAAAGTACAAGAGCTGTTTTCCCTTACCTTTGCAAGGTACTTTGCAATTATGGGCTGTTTAAGTGCCTACAATTAATTTCTCCTTATTAACAAGGAGGAGTTGAGTGCTTGTCAGTTGCAACATATCAGTTTAAGGCTCACTGACTGAACACATACTGTGAAAGTTGATGAATCAACCTGTACCTGTTGAGGTGTCACCACTGGTACAAATCTTTTAAGGGATCTGTGATTGGCCCTTTACTGTTTGGAATCTATTACTTAACATTTCAGACTAAAGTATAAGGCCTTTGGCTTTACCTCATTTTGAATTATTGCATGTAAAAAAGAAATCATGCAATCATTGAGTTCACCTATGATGATAACATACTACAGGAGGGCTAACACAGACAAATGATTGGTGACAAAGCCACAAGGTCTACAAATAAATGCAGAAATGTGTCTGCATTTTGTCCTTTTGAAAAATGCAATTCCATGCTAATGACATCATTGACAGCAGTCCTGCTATGCTGAAACCCAGTGATGCAAGCAATGGAAACACATATAGATAGCAATCTGAACTTCGACCACCAAGTGTCCACAGTGGTATTGAAAACCTATGTTGTGCACATCATAGGTCACACCATCATATTCAGATCATAGGACTGTATGTCAGCACTGTACTTGAACCTTATCAGAACACTAATAGAGTATAATACTCTCTTTTGCATGTACCTCACCAGACACATGCAGCAGCTGGAGAGACCACAGGGGTTTCTCACCAAGAAAACACAGGGCCTACAAACCTTGCCATGATGTATGTGGATAGACTGAAAGCCATGACACTGTAATCTGTATCATATATTTTTTCCCAAAAACATTTTATTTTGTTTTCATTATAAACATACACAAATGTACATATAACAAATGCAATAAAACAATAACAAAACTATTTACAATATTTACATTCATCCATGATAAACAATCATTTTATCCATAAGAAGTTATCAGTATTTGTACAAAAGGTTTTATAATTTTTGCCATGCTATTTTTTATGGGTAATGTTATGAGTTCTATAACAAATGGTTTGCAGTTCTTTTTTACAAACAACTTTTGCTAAATTAATAAATTTTGTGAACATCAAATCTTGTTTAGTTTTCCAATATAAAGTAATAACATTTCTCGCATTTGCAAGAATTGACCAGAGTAACTGAATCTGAGATTTAGGTATTACATTAGGTATAGGAACATTGAATAGGATTAGTGAGTTAGAAATATGACAGTTATCAGACTATAAAACCTTTACAAAATATCTGAAGTCTTTCCAGTATTGAACAACATTTCTACATTCAATGAACATGTGAACCCAGTTGGCCTTTAGTAATTCATCACATTTCCAACATTTACTTTCACTGTTTTTGAGTATAAGATTTATTTTTTGTGGAGTATAGAAACTCTTATTCATAACGTTCCAAGTATACAATCTCCAATATAATTAAGAAGCGGTACCATACGTAGATTTCAATAACAGTTTTTTGGATTCATCAGATAGTTGTTCTCCATTAATCTTTACATAGTAATTCCAAAAATCTGAGTCAAACTTTAGAGTGTCTTCTCTTAGTATCTTATAGATAGGTGAGATACTTAATTTTTGATCATCTGTCTTTTCAAGACATCTAATAAAATGCTGGATCAAACTAGGTATACATTCAGTCTCTAGGTTGATTGATACTCTTGTTTTGTTTTCTGTAAACTGCCATAATGTGTATAAACAACCGTCTTGATTATTATCAAAACTACATAGAAGATAGTTAAGTGGTTTAATACTTTTATTTTCAATAAACTGATGCCAGAATATCAAGTTATTTTCCTTTAATGTTTGCATTGCATTGATGTTGAAAGAATCTAGGCAATCAGGGGAGTATGCTATAGGGAATATAAGAAATAGGATTTTTTTAATGTTGTAATTACAATTAAT
The DNA here is from genome assembly GCF_019279795.1 of Protopterus annectens. NCBI lineage: Eukaryota > Metazoa > Chordata > Ceratodontiformes > Protopteridae > Protopterus > Protopterus annectens. Next base: position 1,595,077,104 of record NC_056726.1, on the reverse strand, counting down.
TATGCTTTTAAAGTTATTAAATATTTGATTAATGCCATAAGAAAAATGATCAAACTTCTTATTAAATAAACACAATTCATGTAAAAACCAATGAACTCTACTTATTCCTTAAATTGATTCTCTATAGTTCTGACATCAGTTATATGAATATTGTGTATTATTTTCCAGCCAGATATATAGGTAGGTGAGATCCAATGTAATATTACATTAATTATAACTGATTTGGAATAAAGATCTAAGCTAGGGAATGCTATCCCATTACTATTCCAAGCTCTAATGTACCATTTATATGCAATCCTAGGTTTTAAGGGGAACCATAAACATCTCAGTAGCATGGAATCTAATTTTAAAATAAGTTTTTGGGAGGTAGTAGTATCAATGACTATATATAAAACAAAATTTTGGGCAAAATTATCATTTTAATTAAAGAGAGCCTATCCTCCATTGTGAAGAACATTTTATTCCATCTTTTGATTAGTTCACTAATGGTGGTAATTAAATTATTGCAGTTTAGTTCAACAGACTCTTTCCATGTACTCTTTATACTGACACCCAAATATTCTAATGCATCATTCTCCCAATTAAACAGGCTATTCTCTCTTAGGTTTTTGTTGATCTTTTTGTTAATTAGTAATGTTGTGGATTTATTATGATTAAATTTAAGCCTTGAAATTATTTCAAACTTGCTTAAGGTATTTATAACATCATGCAAAGAACCATCAATATCACCCAACGTTAACAACATATCATCAGCAAATAATTGTATCTTAGGACAATCATCCTTATTAACTTGAAAGCTTTTTATATTTGGCTTGTTTGTGATATTTGTAGCAAAGGGTTCCATTGAAAGAGCAAATAATAATGGTGACAAAGGACAACTTTGTCTAGTTCCCTTGAGGATTTCTAGTGGTGAGGATAGACATGATCCAATTTTCACATACGTTTGTACCCCACTATAAATCTTCATTAATAAGTTGACAAACTCTGAGGAGAGTTCAAAACCAGTCAGAATTATTTGTAGATAAGGCCAACTAATGAATCAAAAGCCTTTTCTATGTCTAGGCTGATGATAGTTGTTTTTTTTTTGTATTTGCATGCTATGTCTATTAATGATAGTCATTTAATAATGTTATCCTGCACTTTTTTCTGAAGAATGAACCCTGTCTGAACATTATGTATTAGATTAAGTAATATTTTCTTTATCCTATTAGCTAACATTGTCATGAAAATTTTATAATCAGTGTTTATTAATGACATTGGCATATATGGATCACAAGATTTGGGGTCCTTACCTTGTTTTACAATGGGGGACATAACTGAATATTTCCACAATGGGGGTGTTATACATTTTTGCTTAACCATAGTAAAGGCCCTCATCATTTTCTTTATTATATATTCAGGAAAAATCTTATATAGTTCAGGAATTATTCCATCCAGTTCTTGAGCTTTATTATCTTTTACATTTTTTATTTGCTCTTTCACTTTTGTTAGTGTTATTTGTTTATTTAATATGTTATTTTGTTGCATTGACACCTTAGTAGTTATATTTTCTTGAATAAAAGCATTTGATACATTATCTGTCTTCAAAAGTGGTATGTTATTATTTATATCTTTATAGTAGGATTTGAACACTTCTAATATGCCCATTAAGTTAGATATAGTCTTAACTGAACCATCACTTTTATATTTAATCTCATTAATATGATTTTGAGTGTTTATTTTTTTGGATCTTACCGCTATTTTATGTAGATATTTAGGATTTACAGCATAAGATTGGAATTTCAAATTTTCCAGGTTTATGTCTACTTTATGATTCAGAACTTCTAAGTATATTTGATTTAACTTACTAATTTCATTATGTGCTACTTTGTTATTTGGTTTTGTGTCTATTTTTAGCTTGTCTGTGTTTTTTTGTAAGTCTAAAAGTTCTTTGTCCCACTCTCTCCTTTTTCTAAGGTACCAAGATTTTATTCTACCACATACATATATATATATATATATATATATATATATATATATATATATATATATATATATATATATATATATACACTTTAAAGGTGTCCCATAGTATAGTATCAGTCACTTCACCATTACCATTTGTTTCCATAAACATGTCTATTTCTTTCATTATCCATTCCCTAAAGTCTTTTAATTTAGTTATGTAAGCAGGAATTCTTTGTAGAAATCTTAAATCATCTGTATGGGAAGTTAATGTAAAGTTTATAGCATTATGGTCTGAAAATGGACAAGTCATTATAGATACGTCATTTATTTTTGAGTATATATTATTTGGTACAAAGACCTTATCAATGTTTGTTTGTGTACCAAACCGATATGAATAGTGAGTATAGAATAAGGAATAATGTTCTCTTAGACCATATATATCTTTAAGGTTCATCTGGTTTGTAAAGTCACTTAACGTCTTGGCTTGAGATGTTAGTTTTATTTTACCATTTTTAGAAGTATCATTACCTGATAATAGGCAGTTAAAATCAGCTGTTGCTATAATTTTCCCTTTTGCATTTAAAGTAATCAGGTCCGGATATTTGTCAACATATTTAGTACTTAGTCCTGGTATCCAGTATGTATTAATCAAAGTATAATACCTCCTATTGATTTCCAGAATAACCATGCTTAACATCCCATTTTTATCTGAAATTGTATCTATAATCCTTGGGATAGTATAAGTCTTTTTCCATAGAATAAGAATGCCCCTTTTCTTAGTCTTAAAACATGAATCAGCCAGAATGGTATAGCCATTAATTGAGTATTTTTGTAGGTCTTTTTTAATAGATGGGTTTCCTGTAAAAAGATGACCTGGGCTTTATGTATTTTGATATACTTATGCAAGCCACCTCACCTCACCCATCTTTGTAAACCTAAGCAAATCAAACCTCAATAAACTTACTAGCTGCTACAATAATATAGCCAGATTTGCTACAGGTTCCGCTTATAGAACCCATCACTGACTAAACCTGCAATCCCTAGACTGGCTAGAACTACCCTATCAACTTCAATATAACCAACCCATAGTCGTTCACAAAATTCTCTTCCAACCAAACAGTACACCCATACTGAAAAATATTATCACTCCCTACAATAACCTAAAAGCCCTCTGCTCTTCCAACAGAATGCTAGTACAAACTACTAAAGCTCACAACTCAGCTGGTGAATCACTATTCTCCAACTCTGCTGGTAAAAACTGGAACTTACTTCCTGCTGAACTTACTACTCTGTCCTCCTTACCCCAATTCAAAATATCCCTAAAGAAATATCTAAAAATGGACTGGATCTGTCCATGTACAAACCCTGACTAACCCCACTCAAACAGAAACTATATATGAGAACCTAGCTACAAGTATAAAACTCTGATCCTTAAAATGGTCAGAATTAATTTGTTTCTCACCTGCTGGTAAGATTTGCAATAAGGCTGATAGCATGTATGTTAGCCACCTTAAGGCTATGTGTTTCCCCTTTTCAGATATAATCTCTAACTATCTCCTCCTCAACCACCTGAAGGCTAAATGTTTCCCCTTCTCAGATGTGATCTCCCAACTATTTCCATCCTTGCCTATTAACTTCCATCCATTTCCTGTCTGTACTTCAGAAAAACATGTAATTGTGTGTATATAGCATTAAACAAATATCTATGTTGTTAAAATACAGAATAAGAATTTCACTGTAATTGCACTTGTTTATGTATATTTGGAGCTTTTCTCCTTGGGCCTCCACTGAAAATGGACATGTATCCAGTCGAACTTTCCTGGTTAACAAATGTAAAATAAAATAAATAAATAAATAAAATAAACCAGCTCTTTTGACATTATTGTTCAAACCATTAATATTTAATGATAAACATTTATAAGCCATTGACTATAATGTGTATGTTATTACTTACTGAAAGACCTTTTTTCCATGTTGACTTGAAATCTACTGAAAACTTACTTATCATGGATGTATAATGTGTATTAAGCACTACTTTCAAAAATCCAAATCTATTTACAAACACATACATGAAACATGAAGTTTCTGGTTTAGTTAAAAACTTAACAAAACCATCCATCCACCACCTCTCCAACACCAAAAGACACAAATTATACATCTCTGCTTAGAATATATTATAAAAACAAAAAAAAGAAAGGTATTATGAAAGCAAGTAAAGATATTGGAGTACATGAGATATACATTAAAATGAGAGTGTTCAATATAACTGAAGCTATATGAATATGTCACATATAATAATAGCACCTCTGATAACTAGATATGTCAGAAATACACATGAGATAAAAGTATGTATAAACATTAGAAGCTGAAGGTTAAGAAGATTGTCAATATTTCCAAGACTTTTCAAGAAACATCAGATGGTTTAACCATTTTGTCAGTCATCTAACATTTTTCATGTAAGGATCTGTTGAATATATATATATAACACTTATTACAACAAAAGCCTCACAACTCTCTGTTTAGTTACTAAAGGTTTAGTTATATAACACAAGACCAATGTTAATATGCATAATGAGTTTTCTAATGCAGCTCCTAGTTTATTTGATGTCATTTAGTTACTAAAAGTGTCATTGAATCTGCAGAATGTATGCATCTATAAAAGAACATAGGTATTTTCAAAGGAGTTAAACACTTTTATCAGAACTAATTATTTACCATTTAAAGTATTTAAGTGAAGGATAACAGAGTTTCAAGAGAAATTAATTCTAAATACAGCCATTTAACAAGTTCAAAAGGTCAAGTGATGTCATCACTGTTGTTTCCTCAAGCTGCAACTTCATGAACTTGTTAAAAAGTATCTAAATAGGCTCATGCACAGCAGAGGTTGTCTCTAGTGAGAAAAAAAGCATTTTCGGTGGGAAATCAAACCTTGAAGCTGTTAGAGTTTACAGAAAGCAAAAAAAAAAAAAAAAAAAAAAAAAAACACTCAAGCTGCCTTGTCAGTGCATGTCATGAATCTCCACAATGAGAACAGTCACACAGACCACCAGTTTCCAAACAAAACATCAACATCATGAAAAAATTAACCCTTTCATATAAAAACAGCTATTTAGAAGTAACAACAGCTGCCTTAAATCAGTAATCATTTTATAACATTTCAATCATTTACCCACCAATTATATGTGTCTAAACAAAGACTCTAAAATATCTAGTTAGAAGCACTATTCAGAAATATATTGTTACCCCACCACTGACCCACTAGAAAAAATGCACTTTGGTATTAAGTCAAATTATACTACAGTGGTGCAGAGGTTAGCATTGTCACCTCACAGCAAGAGGATCTCTGATTAGATTCTTGGTTGAAGTGCCTTCTGTGTGGAGTCTGCATGTCCTCCCCACAGCCAAATTCACTTTAAAAGACATGCAGGTAGGTGCGTGAGTGTGTGGGTGTGCCTTCCATGAAGGTTAGGCACCAGGCTGGCAACTCGACACCGTACAAATTCACTGCCAATCATTAGCAGACTGGAGTTCCACTGTGGCGACCTCTAATCGGGAAAAGCCGAAAGACAGTATACTATTACTGAAGAATTAGAAGACATATATCATTTGTAGTTATTTAAAAGAGAAAAGTATGTAAAGTACTTATAGTGGGGAAAAGAGATAAAAGGAACATTAGTAGCAAAAAGGAATAGGAAGAAAGAAGAGAGAGATAATGTTATTTAAATACTTAGTACTATATGTAATTGGAAGAAGTATATATAGAAAGGAAAATAGAAAGCTAATAATAAAGATAATTCACATTACCTTACAGTATAGAGATTTTCCAGAATCAAATATATTATAATTCATAAAACAAAATATTTAAAATTAGAAGGAATTTATTCATTTGTGCTTTAATTTCTTTGTTTTGTTTGCTCCTTCTTTCACAGACCATCCATTTTTGTTGCCTGTCTCTTCAAACTCTGGGATCACCATTCCATTTCTTCTATGTCCGACATTATTTTCTTCTTTTGGATAAATTGTACTGCTTCTTGCAGGGAATCAAAGATCTTCACTCCTTCTGGCAAGATGATTTTTATTCATGCAGGAAAAAGAATTTGAACTTTAATATTGGAATTTTTCAAGGACTTAATTAGAGGAACACACTCCTTTCTTCTGGATATGACTTTAGAGGTGTAGTCATTGTCAAAACAAATAACTTTTTCACCCATCTTGATAGGGGAATTAGTCCAAGCTGATTTCTGCACTAAGTCCTTGTCTCGTGACGAAAAAAAATATAACTATTATTGACCTGGGGTTAGATGAACTCAGAGATGAAGCTGGATTTGCCAGGGACCGATGAGCCCTCTTAATTCCAAAAGAGAAGGATTCAGGCATGTTTAGTGCTGATGAAAACCACTTACTATGGAAATGAATCATGTTAGCACCCTCTTCTTTCTCAGGAATTCCATACATTCTTATGCTATTCCTCCTTGATCTACTTTCAAGGTCTTCCAGTTTCTCAATCAGCCTGGTGTTTTGCTTCAGAAGAAATTCATTGTGATGTTCATTTTCTGTTACTCTAGTATCTAGGTCAGTTACTGTTTCGTCTAAGGCAAGAATCTGTTTAGATTGTTTTTTGCTATTCCATTTAGAAGTTCCAGTTGTTTACTGCATTCTTGTTTGATAATATCCATTTTGTTTTCAAATTTGTCCATTTTTAGTTATAATTCTTATAGGTTCATAGGTAGGTACTAGGCTATCGGCCCAAGGGTCTAAGTAAGCCTAGCCAACAAGGTTCCCTGGCTTACACCACCCAAGAAAGTTATTTTCCTGTGCCCCTGTCAAGCAGAGCCACAGAAGTGATCCCCAGGGTGTATTTCCTATTTCCCATCCACTTATCAAGATTTTTCTTGAAGAGTGCTAATGAGGAACTTTGCTTGACATAGATGGGTAGCTTGTTCCAGAGTATGGGAAGTCTCTGGGACAGGAATCTATCCCTCCAACATGTACTGTTTATTGTGGTGACAAGGTTTAGGTCCCTAGAGCGTGTAGCTCGGAGGGATTGGGATTTCATTAGCTGTAGCATGTCCAACAGCTCTGGGTTTGTCATAGGTTTATATGTTAGGCAGAGATCACCTCGGAGTAGGCGATATGCTACGGAGTAAATCTGGAATTTTTTGAGACGGTCAGTGTAGGGCATCTGTTTGAGGCCAGTAATCCTCTTTGTGAGGTACTTCTGTGGCTTTTCCAGCTGCTGCAGATGTCTTGCGAGGTACATTCCAAAAGGGGAATTGTACTCTATAATGGGCCTAATGAGTGTCGAGTAGAGGGGAACAATGACCTCTTTTTTCCTAGATGAGAACCCTTTTGTGATGAGGTGTGCCACGTAGAAGGACTTCATGACTACTGTGGCGATGTGATTATCAAAGGAGAGACTACTGTCCACCTGGGTCCCCAGGTCTCTTATCACACATTTGGCATTAAATAGACTGTCACCTATGAGGTAGTTCATGGGTACAGAGTTTTTGCCATAGGGGATGACAATGCACTTTTTGGCACTGAGCTTGAGGTCATGGCTCTGACACCAGGCATCTGTGTCAGTGAGGCCCTTTTGTAGGATGTCCACATCATTTGGGGACTCAAATATGACTCCTAGTTTGCAGTCATCTGCGAAATTCATTAGCCAAAGGCCTTCTGTGTTAGCCTGTACTTCAAAGAAGTAGATACCAAACAGGAGAGGTCCCAGGACTGAACCCTGTGGTACTCCACTTGTCACTGGTTTGAAGTCAGATTTGGAGTCTGCAACTTTTACAGTGTGGGTTCTGTCAGTGAACCAATTGGCAACCCATCTTGTGACGTAGGGATTTATACCTAGTTTAGTGAGTTTAGCTATAATTCCAGAATGGGGGATGGTTTTGAAAGCCTTGGCGAGGTCAAGATAGGCTGTGTGAACCACCTTACCCTCGTCTACAGCTTAAGTGACTGTCTCAAAGAAGTTGATCAGGTTCAGTAGGCATGATCTGCCTTTCACAAACCTGAACTGGGTGGGGTCCAGAGTTTGGGGGTTACCAATGTCTTTGTTTATGAGTTTCATGATGATACTTTCCATGGCCTTACAGACCAGGCTTGTCAGGCTAATAGGGCGATAGTTCCCAGGATCAGTGGTGGCTCCCCCTTTGTGGAGTGGGATAACTGTTAATGTACACCATTCAGTGGGCACAAAGCCTGATGTGAGACTATGATTGAACATGGTTATTAGGTGGGGAGCCAGTTCATTCTAAAGTTCATGTAAAATGCAGCCTGGGATGCTGTCAGGTCCCATGGATGCTGTGTATTTGGCTTTAGAGAGTGCAGCTTTTATCTGCGTAGTTGTGATTACAGGGACTCTGCATTCTTCCTGTATAGATATGGGCCCTTTAAGGGGTGAGAGGGGGGCAAAGTTAGCACTGAACCTATCTGCCAGGACGTTGGCAATGTCAGTTGGTTCTGTAATTTTAATGCCGTTGTGCTGTAACTCAGAATAGATCTGGGTGTTGCCATTGAGATTCTTGACATAGCTATAGAATGCTTTGGGTTGTCCCTAGAATAAGTTGCGATTTTGTTTTCGTAACTAGCTTTGGAGGATCTTATAAGGGATCTCAGCTTCTTACTGAGGCTGACCAGAGAACTCCTCCACTCATAGGATTTTACTCTCTTTTGCAACAGTTTCTTCCTTCTGTTGTAGAGTTTGTTTATGGCAGGCGACCACCAGATTGGCTTCCTTTTTTTGGAGGATAGCATCTTGGTTCTGTTTGGGATACCACAATCCATGCACTTGTATAAGTGCTTATAGAATGCATCTGTGTAGGATTCATCAGTTGTAACTGCATTGTCCATCTGCATGGGTGTCATGAAGTTTGACACTTCTGTCTTAAGAAGCATGAAGTTGGCTTTGGAGAAATTCTTTACCATGATTTCCTTAATGGGGGCTGGATGTGGATATCTAGGGTTTGTTATTATAAGATGCAGTTCTTTCTTCACTGCACTCTCCTGGTGTGGGTTCTTCATGTTGCTCATGTTTTTAGTGACAGTTCTTGGATGTTTGTTATTATAAGATGTAGTTCTTTCTTCACTGCACTCTCCTGGTGTGGGTTCTTCACGTTGCTCATGTTTTTAGTGACAGTTCTTGGATGTTTGTCATTATAAGATGTAGTTCTTTCTTCACTGCACTCTCCTGGTGTGGGTTCTTCATGTTGCTCATGTTTTTAGTGACAGCTCTTGGATGTTTGTTATTATAAGATGTAGTTCTTTCTTCACTGCACTCTCCTGGTGTGGGTTCTTCACATTGCTCATGTTTTTAGTGACAGTTCTTGGATGTTTGTTATTATAAGATGTAGTTCTTTCTTCACTGCACTCTCCTGGTGTGGGTTCTTCACGTTGCTCATGTTTTTAGTGACAGTTCTTGGACGTTTGTTATTATAAGATGTAGTTCTTTCTTCACTGCACTCTCCTGGTGTGGGTTCTTCACGTTGCTCATGTTTTTAGTGACAGTTCTTGGACGTTTGTTATTATAAGATGTAGTTCTTTCTTCACTGCACTCTCCTGGTGTGGGTTCTTCACGTTGCTCATGTTTTTAGTGACAGTTCTTGGATGTTTGTTATTATAAGATGTATTTCTTTCTTCACTGTACTCTCCTGGTGTGGGTTCTTCACGTTGCTCATGTTTTTAGTGACATTTCTTGGATGTTTGTTATTATAAGATGTAGTTCTTTCTTCACTGCACTCTCCTGGTGTGGGTTCTTGAGTTGCTCATGTTTTAGTGACAGTTCTTGGATGTTTGTTATTATAAGATGTAGTTCTTTCTTCACTGCACTCTCCTGGTGAGGGTTCTTCACGTTGCTCATGTTTTTAGTGACAGTTCTTGGATGTTTGTTATTGTAAGATGCAGTTCTTTCTTCACTGCACTCTCCTGGTGTGGGTTCTTCACGTTGCTCATGTTTTTAGTGACAGTTCTTGGATGTTTGTTATTATAAGATGCAGTTCTTTCTTCACTGCACTCTCCTGGTGTGGGTTCTTCACGTTGCTCATGCTTTAGTGACAGTTCTTGGATGTTTGTTATTGTAAGATGTAGTTCTTTCTTCACTGCACTCTCCTGGTGTGGGTTCTTCACGTTGCTCATGCTTTAGTGACAGTTCTTGGATGTTTGTTATTATAAGATGTAGTTCTTTCTTCACTGCACTCTCCTGGTGTGGGTTCTTCACGTTGCTCATGCTTTAGTGACAGTTCTTGGATGTTTGTTATTATAAGATGTAGTTCTTTCTTCACTGCACTCTCCTGGTGTGGGCTCTTAGAGTTGCTCATGTTTTTAGTGACAGTTCTTGGATGTTTGTTATTATAAGATGTAGTTCTTTGTTCACTGCACTCTCCTGGTGTGGGTTCTTCACGTTGCTCATGTTTTTAGTGACAGTTCTTGGATGTTTGTTATTATAAGATGTAGTTCTTTCTTCACTGAACTCCCCTGGTGTGGGTTCTTCACGTTGCTCATGCTTTAGTGACAGTTCTTGGATGTTTGTTATTATAAGATGTAGTTCTTTCTTCACTGCACTCTCCTGGTGTGGGTTCTTTGAGTTGCTCATGTTGAGATCTCCAGTAGAAAACATCTTGACAGCAATAATTAAACAATTGTCTTGACTATGTATTAATTTTTGAAAATAATAAAGAGTCTATGTTAATCTATCTTTTAGTATACTTTTAGTTAGATTTTTCTAAAAATTAAAGTATATTTCTTGTCAGGATATTAAAATCTAAGCAGAGCTATGGATTAATGCTGCTATCAGATTGGCATCTTGGCCATGCCCCATATCTGTATCATATATAATGAGGTGACTTCTGCCTGGCCTCTAGGCCAGTCTCTGACTCTGCCCTGGTGGCAATAGTGCATATCCAAAAATCAGATATATTTGATGACATCAGCAGTGTCTGTTGAATAGAATGTGGTAATAACTGTCCCACATACTGGTGTAAGAGGCGCTCTGTAATGTCAAGCAAGAGCACAAACACACACACACACACACACACACACACACACACACACACACACACACACACACACACACACACACAGTTGACTGCAGTGAGAATAGAACCTTACCTAAGTACACAGACTACAGAACTCATTACTTTACATAAGTGCCACAGCACAAGTTTGTCTTTTATAAGACTGCAGGTCAAATGATAGTGAATTACATCAGCAGGTCAAGTTGGAGAGAAGATGTTGGGAGCCCTTCATAAGTTCACAGCTTCATAGGAGGCTACTAACCTAATGATCCTAGGACATTTATAAGCCATGCCATGGAAAAACATAAGTACCCTTACTGAGCATAGTTAGATGGTCATTGTTAGCAGAGAGATTTTGTGATCAGCACCGAGTGGCCACTCCAGGGGTAAAATTACAATCATCCATTTGGTTTTCAAGGTTGAGCTTGAATAGCATCATTGGGGAGTACTGCTTCACATGCAGTGGGAGCTTATTACAGAGGAGTGCTAATTGCTGGGAGATATATCTGTCTCCCCAGCATGTTCTGTTTAGGTCACAGGCTAGGATGAGATCTCTGGAGCAAGTTATTCTTGTTCCATTTGATTTTCAGATGTCCAACATTTCCAGCAGGGTAGGGTCTAAGACTGCTCTGTAGGCCAGGCATAGGCCACCCCTCAGCAGCTTGCATAATACTAAGTACTAAAATCTTGCTTTTTTCCCACTTTTCTGAGATTTAAAAAAGTTCATTTACAGGCTTGCTGTTCTTGAACTGTTTGTAAGTTTCTGTGAGGCCATTTTTTGCTTGGGCTAAAGGAAAGTCTCTCTGTTGATCAGTGGCAGTGAAAAACATTGAGCAGCCTGTCTGCCCCTGTGGGAGTGGTTACTGACTTAAAACTGTAGTTTTATTGGCCATTCTGGGTCAATTCCAAAACTCCTTCATCTTCCTCTCTTAAAACCTGGTTGCCTCGTGGTTTTGGCATCTTTTCAGGCTTGTTGTCTGTTGGTGAAGTACCCACCAAGAGGAGAAAACGCTGAGAGAAGAAAGGAGCCACTTTTGAGACTTTAAGTATTTTTCCTCTGTTTATTTGCTAAGTTTTTCTGCATAGCCGCCTATTTTGTACATTTCCTGGCTTGTTAAATTTGATTTCTGCATTAGTAACTGTATTTAGAGCACAACCTAGAGCTGTTTACTGAATTTCCTGTTTGCACTTATTTTTAAAATCATTTTTTTCTCAAAAGTTGCATTTTATCTGTCTTTGGCCTAGCACTCTTGTGTGGGGTCATTTACTGCACTGTTATAACTTGCTGATACTTGTTAACCTCTGCTATCTCTGAAAAAACAAAAAACAAAAAAAAATCTTGCTTTTTTCCCACTTTTCTGAGATTTAAAAAAGTTCATTTACAGGCTTGCTGTTCTTGAACTGTTTGTAAGTTTCTGTGAGGCCATTTTTGCTTGGGCTAAAGGAAAGTCTCTCTGTTGATCAGTGGCAGTGAAAACATTGAGCAGCCTGTCTGCCCCTGTGGGAGTGGTTACTGACTTGAAACTGTAGTTTTATTGGCCATTCTGGGTCAATTCCAAAACTCCTTCATCTTCCTCTCTTAAAACCTGGTTGCCTCGTGGTTTTGGCGTCTTTTCAGGCTTGTTGGCTGTTGGTGAAGCACCCACCAAGAGGAGAAAATGCTGAGAGAAGAAAGGAGCCACTTTTGAGACTTTAAGTATTTTTCCTCTGTTTATTTGCTAAGTTTTTCTGCATAGCCGCCTATTTTGAGCATTTTCTGGCTTGTTAAATTTGATTTCTGCATTAGTAACTGTATTTAGAGCACAACCTAGAGCTGTTTACTGAATTTCCTGTTTGCACTTATTTTTAAAATCGTTTTTTCTCAAAACTTGCATTTTATCTGTCTTTGGCCTAGCACTCTTGTGTGGGGTCATTTACTGCACTGTTATAACTTGCTGATACTTGTTAACCTCTGCTATCTCTGAAAAAACAAAAACAAAAAAAATCTTGCTTTTTCCCACTTTTCTGAGATTTAAAAAGTTCATTGACAGGCTTGCTGTTCTTGAACTGTTTGTAAGTTTCTGTGAGGCCATTTTTGCTTGGGCTAAAGGAAGTCTCTCTGTTGATCAGTGGCAGTGAAAAACATTGAGCAGCCTGTCTGCCCCTGTGGGAGTGGTTACTGACTTGAAACTGTAGTTTTATTGGCCATTCTGGGTCAATTCCAAAACTCCTTCATCTTCCGCTCTTAAAACCTGGTTGCCTCGTGGTTTTGGCTTTTCAGGCTTGTTGGCTGTTGGTGAAGCACCCACCAAGAGGAGAAAATGCTGAGAGAAGAAAGGAGCCACTTTTGAGACTTTAAGTATTTTTCCTCTGTTTATTTGCTAAGTTTTTCTGCATAGCCGCCTATTTTGAGCATTTTCTGGCTTGTTAAATTTGATTTCTGCATTAGTAACTGTATTTAGAGCACAACCTAGAGCTGTTTACTGAATTTCCTGTTTGCACTTATTTTTAAAATCGTTTTTTTCTCAAAACTTGCATTTTATCTGTCTTTGGCCTAGCACTCTTGTGTGGGGTCATTTACTGCACTGTTATAACTTGCTAATACTTGTTAACCTCTGCTATCTCTGAAAAAACAAAAAAACAAAAAAACAAAAAAAAATCTTGCTTTTTTCCCACTTTTCTGAGATTTAAAAAAGTTCATTTACAGGCTTGCTGTTCTTGAACTGTTTGTAAGTTTCTGTGAGGCCATTTTTTGCTTGGGCTAAAGGAAAGTCTCTCTGTTGATCAGTGGCAGTGAAAAACATTGAGCAGCCTGTCTGCCCCTGTGGGAGTGGTTACTGACTTAAAACTGTAGTTTTATTGGCCATTCTGGGTCAATTCCAAAACTCCTTCATCTTCCTCTCTTAAAACCTGGTTGCCTCATGGTTTTGGCATCTTTTCAGGCTTGTTGTCTGTTGGTGAAGTACCCACCAAGAGGAGAAAACGCTGAGAGAAGAAAGGAGCCACTTTTGAGACTTTAAGTATTTTTCCTCTGTTCATTTGCTAAGTTTTTCTGCATAGCCGCCTATTTTGTACATTTCCTGGCTTGTTAAATTTGATTTCTGCATTAGTAACTGTATTTAGAGCACAACCTAGAGCTGTTTACTGAATTTCCTGTTTGCACTTATTTTTAAAATCATTTTTTTCTCAAAAGTTGCATTTTATCTGTCTTTGGCCTAGCACTCTTGTGTGGGGTCATTTACTGCACTGTTATAACTTGCTGATACTTGTTAACCTCTGCTATCTCTGAAAAAACAAAAAAAAAAATCTTGCTTTTTTCCCACTTTTCTGAGATTTAAAAAAGTTCATTTACAGGCTTGCTGTTCTTGAACTGTTTGTAAGTTTCTGTGAGGCCATTTTTTGCTTGGGCTAAAGGAAAGTCTCTCTGTTGATCAGTGGCAGTGAAAAACATTGAGCAGCCTGTCTGCCCCTGTGGGAGTGGTTACTGACTTGAAACTGTAGTTTTATTGGCCATTCTGGGTCAATTCCAAAACTCCTTCATCTTCCTCTCTTAAAACCTGGTTGCCTCGTGGTTTTGGTGTCTGTTCAGGCTTGTTGGCTGTTGGTGAAGCACCCACCAAGAGGAGAAAATGCTGAGAGAAGAAAGGAGCCACTTTTGAGACTTTAAGTATTTTTCCTCTGTTTATTTGCCATGTTTTTCTGCATAGCCGCCTATTTTGAACATTTTCTGGCTTGTTAAATTTGATTTCTGCATTAGTAACTGTATTTAGAGCACAACCTAGAGCTGTTTACTGAATTTCCTGTTTGCACTTATTTTAAAATCTTTTTTTCTCAAAACTTGCATTTTATCTGTCTTTGGCCTAGCACTCTTGTGTGGGGTCATTTACTGCACTGTTATAACTTGCTGATACTTGTTAACCTCTGCTATCTCTGAAAAACAAAAACAAAAAAAATCTTGCTTTTTCCCACTTTTCTGAGATTTAAAAAGTTCATTTACAGGCTTGCTGTTCTTGAACTGTTTGTAAGTTTCTGTGAGGCCATTTTTGCTTGGGCTAAAGGAAGTCTCTCTGTTGATCAGTGGCAGTGAAAAACATTGAGCAGCCTGTCTGCCCCTGTGGGAGTGGTTACTGACTTGAAACTGTAGTTTTATTGGCCATTCTGGGTCAATTCCAAAACTCCTTCATCTTCCTCTCTTAAAACCTGGTTGCCTCGTGGTTTTGGCGTCTTTTCAGGCTTGTTGGCTGTTGGTGAAGCACCCACCAAGAGGAGAAAACGCTGAGAGAAGAAAGGAGCCACTTTTGAGACTTTAAGTATTTTTCCTCTGTTTATTTGCTAAGTTTTTCTGCATAGCCGCCTATTTTGAGCATTTTCTGGCTTGTTAAATTTGATTTCTGCATTAGTAACTGTATTTAGAGCACAACCTAGAGCTGTTTACTGAATTTCCTGTTTGCACTTATTTTTAAAATCGTTTTTTTCTCAAAACTTGCATTTTATCTGTCTTTGGCCTAGCACTCTTGTGTGGGGTCATTTACTGCACTGTTATAACTTGCTGATACTTGTTAACCTCTGCTATCTCTGAAAAACAAAAAAAAATCTTGCTTTTTTCCCACTTTTCTGAGATTTAAAAAAGTTCATTGACAGGCTTGCTGTTCTTGAACTGTTTGTAAGTTTCTGTGAGGCCATTTTTTGCTTGGGCTAAAGGGAAGTCTCTCTGTTGTTCAGTGGCAGTGAAAAACATTGAGCAGCCTGTCTGCCCCTGTGGGAGTGGTTACTGACTTAAAACTGTAGTTTTATTGGCCATTCTGGGTCAATTCCAAAACTCCTTCATCTTCCTCTCTTAAAACCTGGTTGCCTCATGGTTTTGGCATCTTTTCAGGCTTGTTGTCTGTTGGTGAAGTACCCACCAAGAGGAGAAAACGCTGAGAGAAGAAAGGAGCCACTTTTGAGACTTTAAGTATTTTTCCTCTGTTTATTTGCTAAGTTTTTCTGCATAGCCGCCTATTTTGTACATTTCCTGGCTTGTTAAATTTGATTTCTGCATTAGTAACTGTATTTAGAGCACAACCTAGAGCTGTTTACTGAATTTCCTGTTTGCACTTATTTTTAAAATCATTTTTTTCTCAAAAGTTGCATTTTATCTGTCTTTGGCCTAGCACTCTTGTGTGGGGTCATTTACTGCACTGTTATAACTTGCTGATACTTGTTAACCTCTGCTATCTCTGAAAAAAACAAACAAAAAAATCTTGCTTTTTTCCCACTTTTCTGAGATTTAAAAAAGTTCATTTACAGGCTTGCTGTTCTTGAACTGTTTGTAAGTTTCTGTGAGGCCATTTTTGCTTGGGCTAAAGGAAAGTCTCTCTGTTGATCAGTGGCAGTGAAAAACATTGAGCAGCCTGTCTGCCCCTGTGGGAGTGGTTACTGACTTGAAACTGTAGTTTTATTGGCCATTCTGGGTCAATTCCAAAACTCCTTCATCTTCCTCTCTTAAAACCTGGTTGCCTCGTGGTTTTGGTGTCTGTTCAGGCTTGTTGGCTGTTGGTGAAGCACCCACCAAGAGGAGAAAATGCTGAGAGAAGAAAGGAGCCACTTTTGAGACTTTAAGTATTTTTCCTCTGTTTATTTGCCATGTTTTTCTGCATAGCCGCCTATTTTGAACATTTTCTGGCTTGTTAAATTTGATTTCTGCATTAGTAACTGTATTTAGAGCACAACCTAGAGCTGTTTACTGAATTTCCTGTTTGCACTTATTTTTAAAATCTTTTTTTTCTCAAAACTTGCATTTTATCTGTCTTTGGCCTAGCACTCTTGTGTGGGGTCATTTACTGCACTGTTATAACTTGCTGATACTTGTTAACCTCTGCTATCTCTGAAAAAACAAAAAAACAAAAAAAAATCTTGCTTTTTCCCACTTTTCTGAGATTTAAAAAAGTTCATTTACAGGCTTGCTGTTCTTGAACTGTTTGTAAGTTTCTGTGAGGCCATTTTTTGCTTGGGCTAAAAGGAAGTCTCTCTGTTGATCAGTGGCAGTGAAAAACATTGAGCAGCCTGTCTGCCCCTGTGGGAGTGGTTACTGACTTGAAACTGTAGTTTTATTGGCCATTCTGGGTCAATTCCAAAACTCCTTCATCTTCCTCTCTTAAAACCTGGTTGCCTCGTGGTTTTGGCGTCTTTTCAGGCTTGTTGGCTGTTGGTGAAGCACCCACCAAGAGGAGAAAATGCTGAGAGAAGAAAGGAGCCACTTTTGAGACTTTAAGTATTTTTCCTCTGTTTATTTGCTAAGTTTTTCTGCATAGCCGCCTATTTTGAGCATTTTCTGGCTTGTTAAATTTGATTTCTGCATTAGTAACTGTATTTAGAGCACAACCTAGAGCTGTTTACTGAATTTCCTGTTTGCACTTATTTTTAAAATCGTTTTTTCTCAAAACTTGCATTTTATCTGTCTTTGGCCTAGCACTCTTGTGTGGGGTCATTTACTGCACTGTTATAACTTGCTGATACTTGTTAACCTCTGCTATCTCTGAAAAAACAAAAAAAACAAAAAAAAATCTTGCTTTTTTCCCACTTTTCTGAGATTTAAAAAAGTTCATTTACAGGCTTGCTGTTCTTGAACTGTTTGCAAGTTTCTGTGAGGCCATTTTTTGCTTGGGCTAAAGGGAAGTCTCTCTGTTGATCAGTGGCAGTGAAAAACATTGAACAGCCTGTCTGCCCCTGTGGGAGTGGTTACTGACTTGGAACTGTAGTTTTATTGGCCATTCTGGGTCAATTCCAAAACTCCTTCATCTTCCTCTCTTAAAACCCTCTTTTGCTGGCGTTTTTTGGCTTTTGAGCATAGCGCAAAAACGGGCAGCGCCGCCTAATTGGGTTTAAACTATTCCTGGCTCCACAAAGTCTGCTGTTCACTTTTTCCCTTAGAACTGCTCTATCTCTCAATTTAAACACCATATTCTCATTCTAAGGCCCTTCACTGGTCCAATTAAGTAATCCTACAAGTTAGCACTATTAAACCATAAGCACTACTTACTCTTATACTCTCTGATTACCCTGTCCTCTATTGGTCCATCTTAAATTCAGTTTCCTATTACTCTAGCATGTCCAAAGGTCAGTCAATGGTTTCCTCTCCAGTCCAGCTGGTGAATCTGGGAATTTTGAGGCAATGTTACAACTGTCTCATGTACACGGACAACCCTCTCCTCCTCCAAACAGGTTCAAATATATGTGAGAGATGCAACTATTTAGCCAAACTGGAGGCTGAGCTCTCTCATCTCAAAACTGGTGTAACCAGTCAGGAGGAGAAGGTAACCTCACACAACACAATTCCAGTATCACATAGTCCCACCACATCAGCGAACCAAACACATAAATACACAAAAACATACTCGGAGGCTCTAAATAAAAATCTACCTAAGCAACAGAGACCTCCAAAGCAGACATCCAAGCAAACGCTACCTCAAAACACACACAACACATAACCCACAAAGTCAATGTGCCAAGCAGCCACAGCCCTTAAGGCTGAATAACACACCTGATACTCTTGTTATAGGTGACTCTATTGTCAGACACACTGACGTCCCGCTCACCAGGCTGAATAAAGAGAAGGTCACAGTGAGCTGCCTGTCGGGCGCTAGGATCCGCCACATAACACAAGCACTCAGGTCACTCCAAAGCAAATACAAATATGACTCAGTCATTGTACATGCTGGTGTGAATGACCTGAGATGTACCTCCCTGGACTACATGAAAAGAGACATAGAGGAGCTCTCTGATCATGTAGCCCAGGCTGGTATGACCCTGACCTTGAGCAGCATCTTACCCTCACCTAGAATGATGCCACAGTACAAAGACAAAATGATCGATTTTAAAAATTGGCTAAAATTTTGGTGTCATTCAAAGGGGATCCAGTGTCTGTCAGCCTGGGATGACATGCTCGACAAGCCACGGTGCTTCGCTAGGGACGGCTTGCACCTGTCACCACTGGGCTTTTGGATATTGGCAAAGGCTCTTGCCACCCCTATAGTGCCTTTTTTAGGCAAGGCTCAAAAGTCAAACCCACCTCCATAGACAGCACAAGGAACAAGAAACTAAGGGTAATGCTGCTAAACGCCAGAAGTCTTAACCTCAAGATGCACTTTTCGAAGCTCTCCCCAGTATGGAGAACATCAATATCTGTGCAGTGACAGAAACCTGGTTCAAGGCTCCAGAGAGCACCCCAGCACTACCAGGCTATACCTCATATCATGCTTTTCGGCCCCAAAACCCAGACTGAACCACAAAGGAGGGGAGTTTCCATATTTATCAAGGATATCCACACCTCCACGTTAGTGGCATTGCACGGTATCGGAGACCATCCATGTGCAACTAACAGTGGGCAAGACTGCTTTTCAGTTTATAGCATCCTACAGACCACCCTCTCAAAGTCAGGAATCCCATTGGCTTTCCTGAAAACATTGGAGAACATGAAGATCTCTCCGAACACCATTATATTGGGTGACTTCAACTACCCAAACATTGACTGGAAGCACTACTCAAGCCCCAGCACCTTAGCCCAAAGATTCCTGGAAATTATAAACTCAAATGCTATGGAACAACTAGTCACCACTCCCACAAGAGGGGACAACATACTAGACCTGATCATTACCAACATGGGGACTCTATGCTCCACACCAGAAGTATATCCCTCATTGGTAAGATCAGACCATAAATTAATTTCACTGGATGTCCACATCCCGACCCCACCCCAGCCCAGAAAACCACAGTGAAAAACTCCTCAACAGCGAACTTCTCACTTCTCAAAACTGAAGTGGAATCCTTCAAGGACCCAGGGCCAGTGGAAACTACAGCCCAAACTGCAGAATCCTATATAAATGCATTCTACGGACATCTCCAGGAATGCATGGATCATGCTATCCCAAACAAAACCAAGACCCAATCATCCAAAGGCAGGCATCCAGTCTGGTGGACCCCTGCCATAAATAAACTGTACAACAGAAGGAGGAAGCTACTACATGATAGAGCAAAATCCCTAATAGGGAAGGCATCTCTGATCAGTACTAGCAAAAAATTACAATCCCTCATAAAATCCTCCAAGGCCAGCTTCGAGAGAAAAATTGCACAGGACACCAAAGACAATCATAAGGCTTTTTCAGTTATGTTAGAAACCTGGGATGCAACTCCCAGACTTGTTCTGAGTTGATTCTAAACGACAAAAAATACACTGAACCCACAGACATCGCCAATATCCTGGCAGACAGGTTCAGTGCAAACTTCTCCACGCCCGGGCCAAAAGACCAAATATCTATCCCGGCAGAGGGCTGCCTCGCAAACATCTCAGATGCTCAGGTGAAGGCTGCCCTCTCCAAAGCAAAAACACTGCTTCCATGGGACCAGATGGCGTCCCAGGTTGTGTCCTACATGAACTACAAGAGGAACTAATCCCTCAAATAAAACAGCTATACAATCTCAGCCTCACTACAGGATATGTGCCCACAGAATGGCGTACAGCAACAGTGGTCCCACTCCACAAAGGTGGAGCTTCTACGGACCCTGGAAACTATCGCCCCATAAGCCTGACTAGCTTAGTCTGCAAGGCTATGGAGACGATCATCATGGAGCTCATAAACAAAGACATTGGGGACCTACAGACACTAGATCCTACCCAGTTCGGCTTTGTCAAGGGCAGATCCTGCCTTTTGAACCTGGTTGACTTCTTTGAAACAGTCACCAAAGCCATAGATGAAGGGAAGGTAGTCCACACAGCCTATCTGGACCTTGCAAAGGCATTTGACACAATACCCCACTCGGGCATCATAGATAAGCTATCCAGCTTAAATATAAACCCCTATGTCACAAGATGGGTCGCAAACTGGCTCAAAGACAGAACCCACAGAGTGAGAGTTGCTGGAGCCATGTCAGACTCAAAACCGGTCACAAGTGGCGTCCCACAGGGTTTTGTCCTGGGACCACTCTTGTTCGGTATATACTTTTCCAAGGTACAGGCAAATGTGGGAGGACTATGGCTCAACAAGTTCGCAGACGACTGCAAACTGGGCGCCATAATCAACTCTCCAGCTGACACAAACATCCTTCAAAAAGGTCTCACAGAGACAGATAACTGGTGCCAGCACCATGGTTTAAAGCTAAATGCCAAAAAATGTATAGTCATACCCTTTGGCAAAAACAATGTGCCCACAAATTACCACATAGGTGGAAACCCATTAAGTACAGAGAAAGTTATTAGGGACCTGGGGACCCAAGTTGATAGCAATCTCTCCTTTGAAAACCACATTGCCAAAGTGGTTAGAAAGACCTTCTACATAGCCCACCTCATCACGAAGGGTTTCACATCTAGATCAAGAGAGGTAATCGTGCCTTTATTCATCCCTCATCAGGCCCATCATAGAATACAATGCCCTTTTGTGATGTACCTTACCCAACACCTGCAGCAATTAGAAAGACCCCAAAAGTATCTCACCAAGAGGATCAAGGGTCTCAAACAGATGCCATAAACTGCTCGGTTAAAAAAACTCCAGCTCTACTCAGTTGCATACCGCCTACTTCGAGGCGATCTATGCCTGACATACAAAGCTATGTCAAATCCAGAATTAATGGACATGCTCCACCTCAGTAAATCTAAATCCCTTAGAGCCACACACTTGAGGGACTTGAACCTCAGCACAGAAATAAATAGAACTTGCTGGAGGGACAGGTTCATAACCCAGAGGCTCCCTTCGCTCTGGAATAGAATTCCAGTTCATGTGAGGCAGAGCACCTCACTGAATCTCTTCAAGAAGAATCTCGATAAATGGATGGGGGATCGTAGGTTTGTCCCAGGGATTACTCCCGTGTCACTATTAGACAGAGGCACAGTAAACTAAACCTTAAAAAAGGGCACAGTATACTCAAATCAAGGGGTGGCGTAAGCCATACAGAATCGGGCTAGGCTTATAATTGCCCCAGGGCAGATAGCCTAGTATGAACCTATGAACCTATGAATCTATGCAGTGACAGGTCTTTCAGTCGTTCCATATTTGTTATGTTTTGGAGGCCCAGGATTCTCTCAGTCATAAACCTCTGTGTTTTCTCCATTTGCTGCAGGTGTCTGGTGAGGTACAGACAGAAGACAGCATTGTATTCAATTAGTGGTCTGATAATGGAAGAGTACAGCAGAGCTATGTCCTGCTAGGTCTTGGATGTGATGGCTTATTTATGAGGTGCACAATGTAGAATAAGTGTCTCACCACTATGGGCACATAGTGATTAAAGTGTAGATTGCTATCAACATGTGTTTCCAAGTTTCGCAACACTGTGTTTGAGCTTAGAGGGTGCTATGTATATCATAATTACCAGGGGTACTTCACTGCCAAAGAGGGCAATGAGGCATTTTTTGCTTTAAGGTTCAGTCTGTGAGTTTGGAACCAATCATTTGTCTGTGTAAGCCCCTTCTGTAATACGTTAACATAGTCAGGGGACTCTATAAGACAGCGTCCAGTTGACATTCATCTGCAAACTTGGTAAGCCACAGGCCATCTACATTTGTCTGGACTTCAGAGCAATAATTTCCAAACAGTTGAAGGCCCAGTACAGATCCTTGTAGTATTCCACTGGTAAGTTGTCTAGTGGTGGAGGTGCAGTCCCCAACTTTGACAGTGTGTATTCTGTTGTTGAGCCATTTGACTATCCATCTAGTAATGTATGGATTAATCCCAAGATGGGAGAGTTTCTCTATGATACTTGAATGGGGGATAGTGTCAAAGGGGTCTATATTATAAGCATGAACATTTACTTACCCAAATACCTAAACACCGACACATATTCCATGAATTGCAAATACACCGAATGCCCTAAACTGCGAAATTCAAAAAGTCGAACCGTCATAGTTGTCCTACCCCACTGCCCGCTACATACTATCTACACAAACAAACTAAATAAACCACATACATACACTAACCAAAACCCTACTTCTAACCCTAAACTAAAGCCTACTTCTAACCCTACACTAAATCTTGCATATACCACCATGTATGCACTTAACCTGCACCCTAACCCTAAGGTCCTTAACTATCGCACACTTACCTTAAAAAGCTGTACCCAAACAAACTAAATAATCCACACGCATACACTTAACAAAACCCTACTTCTAACCCTATGCTAAATCTAACATACATTACCATCTATGCACTTACCTTAATCCGCACCCTAACCCTAAAGTCCGTAACTATCGCACACTTACCTTACGTAGCTATACCGCAGAAGGGCCAACCATGATGATTCGACATTTACGATTTCGCGCTTCTGGACAATCAATGTTTTTGCGGTTCGATGAAGATGTGTTGGCGTTTAGGTATTCGGGTAAGTAAACGTTCGTTCTTTTAATATAGACCCTTGTCAAAGGCCTTGGATAAATCAACACAGCGGTATGCCCTGTTATTCCTCATCCAGGTCTTAGGGGTCATTATCAAAGAAGTCTGCAATGTTTAATAAGTAAGATCTACCATTGACAAAACCAAAATGAGTCAGGTCAAGTGTGTTGAAGGTCACCTATGTCCCTGTTGATAAAGTCCATGCTGATCCCTTCCCTAGCCTTGCAAATAAGGCTTTTTAGGCTTACGGGTCAATAGTTCTAGACTTGCATGTTACCAGATTGATGTGCATTGCATATCACACATTTAATATTAATGTATGTAGTGTAGATGATATATGTGTGGAAAAAGTACTGAGATACCAGGGTTGCAGTGCTTTGGGGGAGGCAACACCTGGCTGTATTGTAAATATGTAAAATATTGTTAGATACGGCCTTCAGTTTGTTATGTTTCCACATGTAATTTCATGTCATAGATAGAAAATGGACAGTAAACAGCAGTAATACATATTAATACTTACTTTTACATAGTGCAGTGAGCAGTGGGTTTGTGTGATGTTTGGCAAACTGCACATGCAAGATACACATTTTCAATACTTTCCATATTTGCGAGTAGTTAAGCAGTGTGCAAATGCAAGCCACATTGAGAAAAGTTTGAGAGTTAGTATTGCATCTATGAATCACACCTGCTGCTTAACTGACTTGGTGCCAGCAGGTGTAAATGCAATGACACATTCATTTTGAGCCCAGATTGTACTGGGTTTGAATCCAGGTGTATCTAATACTTTTTTTTTTTAGATTTTTAAATAAACAGTAATAAAACAATGACGTGTGTTGCGTGTTGACATAGCACATCAGGGTTAAGTGGCTTTGAGCATTGAAGGGATACATTGCTTTTCTGTTACTTATGTTTGTTGTGTGTGATTCTATTTTTTGACCAGATTATAGGTGTTAAAATTGGGTAGATAGGAAAGTAGTGAAATGGGGAGCAAGCAGGAGGAAGAACAAAGGGAATACAATATAGGAATGTGCAGGAGGGAGCTAGGAAAGAACCATAGCTATCCATTTCTTCAACAGTGTAACATTTTCTTCCACAGCATTGATTTTCCATGTTTGCCACAGAAAAAGTGCTCTTCCGGCATAGTTAGGAATCATACATAAATACAGGTGATCGTTTGCCCTATTACACATTTATTTGTATGACCTGACAAGGTTATTGGATATAGATCCAGTTGTGTATGTGTCTTAGTTAATTGTGAAGGAAATGCAAGTCCAGATAACATAATTATAATTACAAAAATATAGTCAGAAAAAAAGTCGTACATCTGAAAACACAATAATGGTGTCTCATCCCTCATACATATAATTCATATTAGCTCCACTATCTAAAGTGTTATAAGTAAGAGTGAATATAATGGGAAGTGGAACAACAGTAAAAATGTCTGGAATATCCTGTATTAGATCCAGAACCATGTGTATGGCAGTCCTACACTTACACCTGTTGCCACAAGAATGTTGAAATAACACTTGACTATTTTTCAGTTCATTGCTGTAAACTGCACTGTCACAAAAGTAAAACTAGGTTGCACACCCTGTACTAGAACACAGGACCATCTGTGCTCCAGCCCTACACTTACACCTGCTGCCACAGGACTTGCTACATGAAATTTCCTAATTTCCTAATCATTCTTAAGGTTTCTTTGTTAACCTCCATGCAATGCCTCTTAGTGGGTTTGCTCCCTCCCCAACAAAATTAAAAGAATGCATCCAGTTTCATTTATTCATTGTCTGAGTCCTGTTTGCAGGTGTTCGATGGCTGCAGCTGCTGGGGAACCCTGCTAACCAGAGTGTAACGCTGCTAAGGGCACCTGTGTGATGAAATACAGAAATTGCAACAATGTATTGTTTTTGACCTTTGCCCTTTTACAGGTGCCCTATTTGTAGGTGTTCTGCAGGTGTTCTGTCTGCTTCCTGAGTGGCCCACTAGTTCAGTTTGCACACTGCCGCACTTCACGCAAATGAGATAAGCACATCCTAATGTGACATTCATTTTTCTTTGTTTTCCATAGTTGTGCTAAGCGGTACATTGTGCAAGCAAGAAAAGAAAAGAAAAAGGGACAAGTAATTGAAATGAGGAAAAGCAATGTATGACATACACACTATAAAATGTTAGCACACATGAGATATTTCTACATAGGACTGGATTTGAACTCTTACTACAATGAACCTTCAGACCATAGAAAGGGTGCCTTATCCCTCTTTGCCACACAAACAGCAGCAAGGAACTGAAATCATTCTGCATACAACCAACTGCAACATCATCTATAGTAATATGAAACCATACAGCTGTTATTCGTACACTTATTATTTTTGGATGTACTGCATTAAGTGATCACACAACCAGTTATGAGCATTGCTTGCAAATATGCAGCTTTGTCTTACCTCTCTGTGTTTGTTGGTCACTCTTGTCATATCTGACCAGTAATCTGAGACATGCAATCTGCCAGCCATTCTATATCATAGCCCTTAAAATGTGTGTGGATATCAGATGGCAATAATATAATATGCAGTCGCCAACAAATGAAGGGGAGGTTGGATGTTAATGGGCAAAACCTGTGAAATGTGTGCTGCTTACTTACATTTCCAACCCTGACAAAATTACATCTAACACTTTGTAAGTCTAACCTGACATACCCACTGGATGTACGGCATTCTGCATTGCTGTTGTGTTTACCTTCTCCCTACCAGTAATCACTCACAGTTGCAATCCATTAAAAACAAACACTGACAGAGTGCCTATACTATGATTACATCTACTACATGGATCCCAGTATTTGGGATTTGGCAAGTCTAATGAGTTCACACCTCATTTGCATCTTCACCATGCTGACAGCTCTGAATCTTCAGCATAAAATGGCAACCATGTAGCTAGGGAAACTGAAGGTGAAGAGACTTGTTTATGTGGAGAACACAGAAGAGAAGCTATTACTTTGGGATATATAAGCACAGAGGATTACTAACCTTGAGAAGATATGCTTGCATTTTCTCAGCTACATATTGCAAATACTGAAATGTAATTAAGAAAAAATGTTTAATAGTTTTATATATATTTTGATTAGCAGAGGCTTTTACACTTATGTCTGTATGCATTACTTAGAAGTGTACTGATGGTATGAGTATGTTTGTCAGGGCATTTCACAGGTATACATGATCGGCATACCTTGACATGGAGTGTTCTGTGTTAAATCTGTAGACATGCTTCAGGAACAGTTCATTTTATAGCAATTTTAGCATTTCAAAGATGTTTTGTTAGCCAAATGTGTTATTTGCATGTTCTTTTGGGGGTGGGGGAGCAAAGCTGCATTTCTGTTATGGCCCAAACAAGGATATGTTGCTATTGTTTCTCTCCTTTTTGGCATCCAGCCTGCACATATATGTCAAATAAGTCTTTGCTGTCACATGTTAAGTCACATGTTAAGTTAATTTTTGTACAAATCTCCCACCTTTTATTTGATTATACTACCAAGTAACATCATGCAAGGATATGCCAGTCATTCATATTATTACACATTTAATACTTACCTTGTAAATCCAGCAGTTGCAATAGTTTTAGTTTAGGGCTTACTGTGGCTGATGCTAGCAGTACACAACCAATACATGGGTAGGTAAAAGTTGTGGGAGTTGCCTTGCATCAATGTTACTATATCTGTATGTGTAGGAGGAGGAAGTCTTTAGGCCCTTAGATGGTGAGTGAGTGTGCTATGCCTTGTGTTTTAGCCAGTGCAAGGGCATGTTGAGCACACCTACATCTGCCTACACCCACAGCAGCTGCTGCTTCCCCCTCAGACTCCTCACCTATGTGTGGCTGTGGTGACCTTGGCATAGGTGGTGGGATGTGTGCTCCTTCCCCTTGTTGAACCTGCTGAAAGTGTTTTCTCAGGATGATGTTGTGTAGCATGGCATAAACTGTGAATATTTTAGTACATGTTCATGGATTATACAGCAGGGTACCACCAGATGTATCTAGGCACTGGAACCACAACTTCAGCAGCCTAAAGACATGCTCTGTGATATTTCTGGCTTGAGTGTGTGGCTCATTATGGTGTTCTTCAGCAGGTGTGTGTGTGTGTGTGTGTGTGTGTGTGTGTGTGTGTGTGTGTGTGTGTGTGTGTGTGTGTGTGTGTGTGTGTGTGTGTGTATTTCTGATGGGTGTCATCGACCATGGTTTCAATGCAAAACTTGCATCCTCAGTAAATGACCCTGTGGGATATCCCCCTAGTGAGCATCTGATACAGTTGGGAGGTGAGCCAGATATATGAGTCATGTTAAATGCCTGGGTTACCAGCACACACATTCAACATAATTCCCTTGACATTACACATGTCTTGGTGGGTCATAGAATAGAACCCCTTTCTACTAATGTAGAGCCTTCCCTGTTCCTCAGAAGGGGTTGGGAGGGTGGCTTAATGGTTAAGGTGTTTGCCTTACAAACACAAGGTGCAGGGTTCAAGTTTCACAAGGGATAATTGGCTAGGCTTAAAATGGCTCGCAAGGGCAGTTTGCTTAGTACTAATCTATGAACCTATGAATCTTAATTTCTATATGTGTGCAGTCTATGGCACCCAGTACTTCAGGATAGCGTGCTACAGGGTAGGACTCTTGCATATTTGTGGCCCTGTCTTAAGGAGTACAGGGAAAATATATGGGTTCACTAGCATATTGGAGTATAACATTCAAGAATTGATGGAGGATCCTGGATGCTGAGGCCTGTAATGCCCCCAGCATGTTCCCTGTTGATCTCTGAAAGGTACCTGTAGCTAATACTCTAAGTGTTACACATACCTATGTCTCCACTGGGATGGGTTCCCCTTGGTTTGCCTTGGTTTTGAGTTGAGGATGACAGACGTTGCAGAGTTCCTGTAGTGTGCTTTTATCCACCCTGTAGCGCTCTATGATTTCCACATCATGTAGGGTGTGATAAGTTACCTGGGGTCTGCAAACTCTTCTCCTGCAGAGTTCCTGTGGTGTGTTTTTATACTCCCTGTAGCGCTCTACTATTTCCACATCATGTAGGTTGTGATAAGTTACCTGGGGTCTGCAAACTCTTCTCCTTCTTGGCCTTGGATTATTAGCAGCAGCAGCATAGACTTCACCTTGTTGCACATATAAATGAATTAAAGCAACAGAAGCCCCTAACATTGTTTCTGTGTAGACTCCTTTCCGCGTCTGTATTCCAATAGGTTTTGGAATTCACTGGCAAAACCAGCACTGAGTATATACAGTTGCTTTATAGCTTGTTGAATAGCTCCTTCATTTTAGATTGGTTGATTAGCATGAAATTCTGCTCCTTATGCTGTAATTTGCATGCCACGGTGTTTACCATGTGTGTGCGGCTCTACACAGACTGTGTAGACTTTATTACATCTGGCCTTCAGTCTTAGTAAATTATATCTAAAGACTGCAATTTGGGCGCCATAATCGACACTCCAGCCGACACAAGCATCCTCCAAAAGGGCCTCATAGAAACAGACAACTGGTGCCAGAGCCATGGCCTCAAGCTAAACGCCAAAAAGTGTATAGTCATCCCCTTTGACAAAAACAAAGTTCCCACAAATTATCACATAGGTGGTAATCCATTAAGTACAGAAGAAGTAATTAGGGACCTGGGGACCCAAGTTGATAGCAATCTCTCATTTGACAACCACGTGGCCAAAGTGGTTAGAAAAACATTTTATATAGCCCACCTAATCATGAAGGGATTCACATCTAGATCAGGGGAGGTCATCGTGCCTCTTTACTCATCCCTCATCAGGCCCATAATTGAGTACAATGCCCCTTTTGGGATGTACCTTACCAGACACCTGCAGCAACTGGAAAGACCCCAAAAGTACCTCACCAAGAGGATCAAAGGGCTCAAACAGATGCCGTATGCTGCCCGGTTAAAGAAACTCCAGCTCTACTCAGTGGCATACCGCCTGCTCAGAGGCGATCTGTGCCTGACGAAAGCCATGTCCAACCCGGAATTAATGGACATGCTGCACCTCAGAAAATCCAAATCCCATCGAGCTACGCGCTCGAGAGACTTGAACCTCAGCACTGAAATAAATAGGACATGCTGGAAGGACAGATTCATAACCCAGAGGCTCCCTTCACTCTGGAATAAAATCCCAGTCCAGGTTAGGCAGAGTCCCTCATTGACTCTCTTCAAGAGGAATCTTGATGAGTGGATGGGAGATTGTAGGTCTACCCCGGGTATCACTTCCTTGTCACTGTTAGACAGAGGCACAGTATACTAACCTCGAAAAAGGGCATAGCAAAATTATTTTAAAATGGGTGGCGAAAGCCAAACACACTCTGGCTAGGCTTATAAATGCCCTAGGGCAGATAGCCTAGTATGAACCTATGAACCTATGAACCTATGATGTTCAAATTTAACAAAATAGTAGTTCCAATAAAATAAGATAAAAAATGTTTGTAAAGATTTATAAATCCTATAAGAAATAAATGTCTGCCTACCTACTCTCCAAAACAAAATAGCTACCTTCTGTGTACCTTTCTGATGGGAGACTTGGATGAATGTAAAAGCACAGCTGGCCACTGGCATATAGTATGTGACTAAGGGTCCAGGCTAGGAAACCAGAGCACGTGCATGAAATCCACAGAAACAGGAAGTGCATTCAGACTCTATAAAAAAGGAATCACAGACAAAAACTCAGCACAAGCCCTGCGTGTTGGCAATGCTACTTCCTGTACTTCTGTTAAAATGATCATTTGCTTTCACACATCCTGCCCCGACCAGCAGAGACAAACATTTGTTGTGCACATTGGTGATGTTTGTGATAAAAAGCTAAAAAAATGATGTACAACAAATGACTTCTAGATTCAGTGAAATCTCCACACCCAACTCACAGTCATTTCCATCTCAGACAACACCCAAACCCATCAATTATAGCAACTTTATACACAATGCACAACTCAATACTTCTGAAAAAGAGAAGACACAGTAACGTTTTCTAGTTGGCTGCACATAAATGCACACCAGTTCTGCAAAGACAGAAAAATGCCTACTTAAACTGACCAATGACAGCAAGATCAGTCCCTTGTATTCACCATAGGTTCATAGGTTGGTACTAGGCTATCAGCCCTAGGGCCTATACAAGCCTAGCCATAACAATTCCCTGGCTATTTCTTCCCACATTATTTACTTTCCTGGACCCCTGTCTAGCAGGGCGACTGACGTGATCCCTGGGTGAATTTTCTCCCATCCAATCGTCAAGGTTCCTCTTGAAGAGGTCCAAAGAGGCACTCTGCTTGACATGTATGGGCAATCTATTCCAGAGTCTGGGGAGTCTCTGGGTCAGGAACCTATCCCTCCAACATGTTTTGTTTATTGTGATGACAAGGTTTAGATCCCTGGAGCGTGTAGCTCTGAGGGATTGGGATCTTATCTTTCTGTATTGCCTCCTGACCTGTGGCAAGACATTTTGCTTGAATCCTTTATGTTTTGTAATTAAAGGTTGTCCAGCAACCCGGCCACTGGGGATGCCTGGAGCGTGTAGCTCTGAGGGATTGGGATCTTATCTTTCTGTATTGCCTCCTGACCTGTGGCAAGACATTTTGCTTGAATCCTTTATGTTTTGTGATTAAAGGTTGTCCAGCAACCCGGCCACTGGGGATGCACAAGCCAGTGCATTTCTTTGTGCCGGTCCCAGCACCCATCAATTAAAGCCAAATGTATTGACTGTCTACACTTCAGTATGAGATTCTAATACAATAAAAATAACAGTCGGCCACAATAATTTATTTTAACCCACCTACACACACACACACACACACACACACACACACACACACACACACACACACACACACACACACACACACACACACACACACACACACACACCACACTCACTGACTTACTCATTCAGAATAAATTACTTACTTTTCTGCATACAAAATAAGAGGTACCTGTAGGTCTAGTTAAAAATAAAGCATTTTGACATAAAAGAAAAAGAGAAAAATATATAAAAAAACAGGTGTTTTTGTTTGTATTTTTGTGGTGGGGGGACTGGAGCCCAGTAGCCAGTACCACAAGCCCTGCCTCTGCTATTGAGAGAGATGTGTCTCAAGAAAGCTCTTGTGGCAGATGTACCTTAAGAAATTTTACCTTAAGGGAGTGAGAAGAATGGAAGCCACATTTCTTACAGCAGTTGTAAGAAAAAGTTAGACCCCTTAGCTCTTTAGCATAGGATGTTGACCCCAAAATTTTCTATCTGGATTGTTAGTCAGCCCTGGAGATGGTTAGGTAAAACCTTTTCTTTCTATATCTGCATTACTAGCGACACACGTTTTCTGAATTTATCTTATCTTTCTGTATTGCCTCCTGACCTGTGGCAAGACATTTTGCTTGAATCCTTTATGTTTTGTGATTAAAGGTTGTCCAGCAACCTGGCCACTGGGGATGCACAAGCCAGTGCATTTCTTTGTGCCGGTCCCAAGCCTGGATAAATGGGGAGGGTTGCGTCAGGAAAGGCATCTGGCGTAAAACCTCTGCCAAATGACTTATGCGGACATTTCATATTTCCATACCGGATTGGTCGAGGCCCGGGTTAACAATGACCACCACCAGTACTGTTAGCCAATAGGGTGCTGGCAGAAATTAGGCTACTGTTGACCAAAGGAGAAAAAAAGGGGGAAGGCATGCCCAAAGGCAGGAAGAGAGAAGGAAGGTTAGGAGTGTAGTAGTGAGGGTAGGAATTTTGAATGTTGGCAGTATGAACATTCGAATGAAAGTAGGGCTGGCACGCACCGGCTGAGGTGGGATCCCACTGCCCCACGCGGGGGGCGCACGCCGGCCCATCTCACCCACTAGCTTCATCCTCTTGTTCTTCCAGGAGCCTCACAGAATCTGGCATGATTAGTATGATGAGGAACTTTCTCTCAGCACAGATTCATATGAGAGTTT